>NC_140775.1:1565694-1568194 GCF_044657685.1 Stegodyphus dumicola
CCTGTCCCTTTTCCCAACATGGCCTGCGCGTCAGAAAACACAGAAGTGAACTTAAAAAGTTAGAAAACATTATTTTAGATTATAAACAGTATTTTAAGGGACTAGCCCGTAAGCGCAAAAAATAAAAACTTTATTCTATTGAAAAAAAAAAATGAAGAGGATGAGGGGTCCGTAAAGACCAAAAAGCTGAGCATTCGTGATGAAAATGAATGAACAAAGGAGCCACATACCTGCGTTCTTACGCGTTTGGTTTCCAAAATTAAATTGAGCGAAAACGTGTTAAAAGGTTGTCAGAAAGTAACGAAGTAGCCTTAGGAGGGCTACCAGAATTAAAAAACAGTCACGTGGAAGCGCCATTGAAATGAAAAAGGAATTTGAAATATGTATGTATTTAAAATAAAGTAAATAAAAATATACAGACATAAAAATATTACTGTAATGAACTGTTAGTTATGAAAAAGAAAATGATACCCAAAGAAATGTTAGGTGTTAAACAAAAATTATAAGCAAAAAACTGTGATGAAACCTAATCAGGTACGTAACGAAAATTTAAATTCAAAAAAAATATGAACCGAAATGAATTATCCTAAAAAATATCCGATGGAATTCATTCATGTATGTTACGAAAATTTTAATTAAATAAAAAGAAATCTTACAGGGAAACTGGCGGCGCAGCGGTCGGATCGCTGAATATTGGTTTCATGAATTTGTAACATGCATAACAGACGTCCGTCCCTCATGCAGGTAGCCGCAGTATTACCTAAACAAAAAAAAATGAATTGCTTATTTAAGAACATCTTAATAAAGAAAGAAAGGAACAGAAACGGGATTAAGAAATTGTGAGGTCTTATTAATGGCTAGACACCCAATAAAATAAAATGAAATCTTTAATTAATCAAAATACGGACATGGGAATAAATAACAGGAATCTCAGCGATGAGTAAAACGCGTACAAGAACATGTAAAAACAGAAGGCGAAAAATTCTCTTTTGCAGAAGAAAATGTGTGTGTGTGGGGGGGCGGAAGTAGCCTCACAAAATAAGAGAAGTAAATAAAGATAAGATACGTGGAAGTACAGGAACAGAGGCATAGAAATTAATATTTATTCAGTGCAAAATCTAGTAAATAAATGAACCTAAACTGTTGAGGTCAGTTTTAATCAACAGTTCGTGATCATTCATGGAAAACGTTCTTAAACTGACGTTTGGTCTTCTTCACAGAGTATGGAATGTACAGGGAGGAAATGAAAGAGTGGTAGAATGCAGTGTCCTTCTCTTTTTTAGTTAACTACTTCGATCTACATGTCATGTGGAAGTGAAAAGAAAATCGAATTGTTCACAGAATATCGAATGTACAGGGAGGAAATGAGTTTGACGCGCAGAACCGAACGACAATTCATTCAAAACACACAAGGAAACAAGTACGCAGGGTCGAAAGAGGATGAGGAAATCATTAGAATTGACAATGGCATGGAAATGAATTCATAACAGGTTCGAAAAGAGTCAAAAAAAGGGCGTGAATTCGGTACCAAACGCCAGTAACGAAGCGCATTTCAATGCAGCTGTTATGTGCGTCACGCAGAAGTAAAGAATGAACACAGTGTCCCTTATCTGTTCAGGGTTTCTTTCAGATGCAAACAGAGTGGAAAAAGAAGTAAATGAATGCAGTTTCTTTCGGAGAAAAAAAGGAATGAAAATAGTATACTTCCGTTTTTTTACACTAGGTGGCGCCACCACATACCAAGGAAATCCTAGAGGAGCAGCTATTACGCCTCCCAACAACAATCTTTATTCCTTTTTGGATCTTCCTGCGTGTTGGCTGCTGTTTGACGTCGCTCCTGCGGTGTTGCTGTTAGTAAGTATTCTAGTAAGTATTTTTTCAATACTTTCTTGCCTACTTAGTGCCCTGTATTAGTGATATTATGTCTGCTAATATGTCTTCAGTTACAGGTGAGTCTCCCGACCACATTGTAGACGTACCCCCACGTTCTACGAAGAGAATGGTGAAGAGAGAAGTGCCCCCGGACGGAAACCGAGCATGGCTATTTGTGTTTATAGCCTACCTCCTGTCGGTTGTAGTTTCGGGGCTTCCTCCGTGCTTTGGCGCAATAAAGGCTGCAATTACGGAGTAGTTTCCAGACACTTCGCAGAGTACCCTTGGCCAATTTCCATCTTTGGTCAGTAACTTGAGTCTTTTGCTGTCACCCATAGCTACTCTTGTGGTACTGAAATGTGGTCCTCGTTTGAGTCTTTTTCTAGGAGGACTTTTTTCTGTAATTGGACTAGGTTTAAGTTGTTTTGCTAAATGTGCTGGCTTCGTAGTTTTCAGTTACGGAGTTGTGGTCGGGATCGGTTCCAGTTTAATAGTTGCAAGTTTGCTCTCCCAAATTGCAGCTTTGTTTACCTCCCGCAAGCCTTTAGGTTTTGCCTTGTATATGTGCGGAGAGTGTACGGGGGCATTTGTGCTTCCTTTTTTAATCGATTTTTTTTAGGTGAGTACG
>NC_140775.1:1573194-1575694 GCF_044657685.1 Stegodyphus dumicola
ATAAAGATAAGATACGTGGAAGTACAGGAACAGAGGCATAGAAATTAATATTTATTCAGTGCAAAATCTAGTAAATAAATGAACCTAAACTGTTGAGGTCAGTTTTAATCAACAGTTCGTGATCATTCATGGAAAACTTTCTTAAACTGACGTTTGGTCTTCTTCACAGAGTATGGAATGTACAGGGAGGAAATGAAAGAGTGGTAGAATGCAGTGTCCTTCTCTTTTTAGTTAACTACTTCGATCTACATGTCATGTCGAAGTGAAAAGAAAATCGAATTGTTCACAGAATATCGAATGTACAGGGAGGAAATGAGTTTGACGCGGAGAACCGAACGACAATTCATTCAAAACACACAAGGAAACAAGTACGCAGGGTCGAAAGAGGATGAGGAAATCATTAGAATTGACAATGGCATGGAAATGAATTCATAACAGGTTCGAAAAGAGTCAAAAAAAGGGCGTGAATTCGGTACCAAACGCCAGTAACGAAGCGCATTTCAATGCAGCTGTTATGTGCGTCACGCAGAAGTAAAGAATGAACACAGTGTCCCTTATCTGTTCAGGGTTTCTTTCAGATGCAAACAGAGTGGAAAAAGAAGTAAATGAATGCAGTTTCTTTCGGAGAAAAAAAGGAATGAAAATAGTATACTTCCGTTTTTTTACACTAGGTGGCGCCACCACATACCAAGGAAATCCTAGAGGAGCAGCTATTACGCCTCCCAACAACAATCTTTATTCCATTTTGGATCTTCCTGCGTGTTGGCTGCTGTTTGACGTCGCTCCTGCGGTGTTGCTGTTAGTAAGTATTCTAGTAAGTATTTTTTCAATACTTTCTTGCCTACTTAGTGCCCTGTATTAGTGATATTATGTCTGCTAATATGTCTTCAGTTACAGGTGAGTCTCCCGACCACATTGTAGACGTACCCCCACGTTCTACGAAGAGAATGGTGAAGAGAGAAGTGCCCCCGGACGGAAACCGAGCATGGCTATTTGTGTTTATAACCTACCTCCTGTCGGTTGTAGTTTCGGGGCTTCCTCCGTGCTTTGGCCCAATAAAGGCTGTAATTACGGAGTAGTTTCCAGACACTTCGCAGAGTACCCTTGGCCAATTTCCATCTTTGGTCAGTAACTTGAGTCTTTTGCTGTCACCCATAGCTACTCTTGTGGTACTGAAATGTGGTCCTCGTTTGAGTCTTTTTCTAGGAGGACTTTTTTCTGTAATTGGACTAGGTTTAAGTTGTTTTGCTAAATGTGCTGGCTTCGTAGTTTTCAGTTACGGAGTTGTGGTCGGGATCGGTTCCAGTTTAATAGTTGCAAGTTTGCTCTCCCAAATTGCAGCTTTGTTTACCTCCCGCAAGCCTTTAGGTTTTGCCTTGTATATGTGCGGAGAGTGTACGGGGGAATTTGTGCTTCCTTTTTTAATCGATTTTTTTTAGGTGAGTACGGGTGGCGCATGGTATTTTTTGTTTTATGTGTTTTGAATGTGCCCACCTGTTTGGCTGCTGCTGCGTTCGAGAGGCCCGAATTTTATTTTGTCGAAATTTCCGAGGAAGTGGAAATTAAGAATCCTACGGAAGAAGAAAGGCCAGAAATGGTTGTTCCTATTCCCGAGGTTCCAATTTCAAGCTCCTTGAAATTATGGCATAATATCAGGGACTCAACAGGGTTGACGCTCCTGAAGAAATGGGAGTTGTGGTTGATGTTGGTGGCTATTGCTTCTCACGGATTTGGCAGTGCAGGCTTGAAGTCCATTTTTGAGAATGGCCTGAAGGAACACGAGTTCCCGATAGGACATACGTACTGCTTCTTGATGACGGTGTTTGTTCGATTCACATACGGCTTGTTTAGTGGGCAGTCTCGGATTCCAAGGAACTTGGAATACTTCCTATCGTCCTTGGCCAATGTTGGTGGCGCTATTTTAATGCTGGGCGTAGGTTGCGAGACGGTGGCTCACTATCTGGTCGTTTTGTGTCTAATGGCTATCGGCAATGGGATTTGGGGAGTTCTGACACCCGTCGTTATCGGCGAGAACGTAGGTTCTATCCCCAAAGCTTTCGCTTGGATCAAATGTATCCGGGGAATTCTGGCTCTCCTCTTCCCATTGTTGAAAGACCATGTGAAGGAAGACCGTGGTCAAGAGGTGGTGGACGCGATGAGTGCTGCGCTGGCAAGTTCGGCGGCAATAGTTTCACTTCTCTTTTTTCTGTTTAAGACATTGGGGAAGTGTTACCGATCAGCAACCGCAACTTCCACCCGATTGTAAATTTTTTTTGTAATTTAGTATGTAATTTTCTTAAAGTGTTTTCATGTGTAATTTCTTGTATATATGTATATTTTGACGCTTAACTAATTTAGTTATCAGCGTATTTTTTTAATTGATTGTACATTTTCTTGTTTAACGCGAAACTTTTAAAGTTTTGAGTGTTTTTTTTAATTGATTGTATATTTTATGTGAACTTGACAAGCGTCAGACTTCCTTTGATCGCTTATTATTTTA
>NC_140775.1:1578194-1583194 GCF_044657685.1 Stegodyphus dumicola
ATATTACAGAAGGACAACTGCACAGCAAACTCAAAATAGGTTGGCTAAAAAATCGTTGGACAGGTCCTTGTGAAAACTACTGAATATGCATATGTTGTAATTTTCGCTCTCACAACTTTTCTTATCATTATATATACATATTTGTATGTATATATTATGATCTAGTTGATGAAAAAACTGTAAGGAACATTTGGAGAATCCTATTCTAGAGATTACATGTTATGCAAAGTTCAAACTATGTTAAAACAACAAATTGCACTCGAAAAAAAAAAACCCTACATATTACAGAAGGACAACTGCACAGCAAACTCAAAATAGGTTGGCTAAAAAATCGTTGGACAGGTCCTTGTGAAAACTACTGAATATGCATATGTTGTAATTTTCGCTCTCACAACTTTTCTTATCATTATACATACATATTTGTATGTATATATTATGATCTAGTTGATGAAAAAACTGTAAGGAAGATTTGGAGAATCCTATTCTAGAGATTACATGTTATGCAAAGTTCAAACTATGTTAAAACAACAAATTGCACTCGAAAAAAAAACCGTACATATTACAGAAGGACAACTGCACAGCAAACTCAAAATAGGTAGGCGAAAAAATCGTTGGACAGGTCCATTGAGACTGTAATTGGCTTTCCTAGTATGAAATGTTAGTAAAAGTTTGAAATTAATTATTTTTATTTATTATTAACGATGTCTCAAATGACCTGTCCCTTTTCCCAACATGGCCTGCGCGTCAGAAAACACAGAAGTGAACTTAAAAAGTTAGAAAACATTATTTTAGATTATAAACAGTATTTTAAGGGACTAGCCCGTAAGCGCAAAAATTAAAAACTTTATTCTATTGAAAAAAAAAATGAAGAGAATGAGGGGTCCCGTAAAGACCAAAAAGCTGAGCATTCGCGATGAAAATGAATGAACAAAAGAGCCACATACCTGCGTCCTTACACGTTTGGTTTCCAAAATTAAATTGAGCGAAAACGTGTTAAAAGGTTGCCAGAAAGTAACGAAGTAGCCTTAGGAGGGCTACCAGAATTAAAAAACAGTCACGTGGAAGCGCCATTGAAATGAAAAAGGAATTTGAAATATGTATGTATTTAAAATAAAGTAAATAAAAATATACATACATAAAAATATTACTGTAATGAACTGTTAGTTATGAAAAAGAAAATGATACTCAAAAGAAGTGTTAGGTGTTAAACAAAAATTATAAGCAAAAAACTGTGATGAAACCTAATCAGGTATGCAACGAAAATTTAAATTAAAAAAAAATATGAACCGAAATGAATTATCCTAAAAAATATCCGATGGAATTCATTCATGTATGTTACGAAAATTTTAATTCAATAAAAAGAAATCTTACAGGGAAACTGGCGGCGCAGCGGTCGGATCGCTGAATATTGGTTTCATGAATTTGTAACATGCATAACAGACGTCCGTCCCTCATGCAGGTAGCCGCAGTATTACCTAAACAAAAAAAAAATGAATTGCTTATTTAAGAACATCTTAATAAAGAAAGAAAGGAACAGAAACGGGATTAAGAAATTGTGAGGTCTTATTAATGGCTAGACACCCAATAAAATAAAATGAAATCTTTAATTAATCAAAATACGGACATGGGAATAAATAACAGGAATCTCAGCGATGAGTAAAACGCGTACAAGAACATGTAAAAACAGAAGGCGAAAAATTCTCTTTTGCAGAAGAAAATGTGTGTGTGGGGGGGGCGGAAGTAGCCTCACAAAATAAGAGAAGTAAATAAAGATGAGATACGTGGAAGTACAGGAACAGAGGCATAGAAATTAATATTTATTCAGTGCAAAATCTAGTAAATAAATGAACCTAAACTGTTGAGGTCAGTTTTAATCAACAGTTCGTGATCATTCATGGAAAACTTTCTTAAACTGACGTTTGGTCTTCTTCACAGAGTATGCAATGTACAGGGAGGAAATGAAAGAGTGGTAGAATGCAGTGTCCTTCTCTTTTTTAGTTAACTACTTCGATCTACATGTCATGTGGAAGTGAAAAGAAAATCGAATTGTTCACAGAATATCGAATGTACAGGGAGGAAATGAGTTTGACGCGCAGAACTGAACGACAATTCATTCAAAACACACAAGGAAACAAGTACGCAGGGTCGACAGAAGATGAGGAAATCATTAGAATTGACAATGGCATGGAAATGAATTCATAACATGTTCGAAAAGAGTCAAAAAAAGGGCGTGAATTCGGTACCAAACGCCAGTAACGAAGCGCATTTCAATGCAGCTGTTATGTGCGTCACGCAGAAGTAAAGAATGAACACAGTGTCCCTTATCTGTTCAGGGTTTCTTTCAGATGCAAACAGAGTGGAAAAAGAAGTAAATGAATGCAGTTTCTTTCGGAGAAAAAAAGGAATGAAAAAAGTATACTTCCGTTTTTTTTACACTAGGTGGCGCCACCACATACCAAGGAAATCCCAGAGGAGCAGCTATTACGCCTCCCAACAACAATCTTTATTCCTTTTTGGATCTTCCTGCGTGTTGGCTGCTGTTTGACGTCGCTCCTGCGGTGTTGCTGTTAGTAAGTATTCTAGTAAGTATTTTTTCAATACTTTCTTGCCTACTTAGTGCCCTGTATTAGTGATATTATGTCTGCTAATATGTCTTCAGTTACAGGTGAGTCTCCCGACCACATTGTAGACGTACCCCCACGTCCTACGAAGAGAATGGTGAAGAGAGAAGTGCCCCCGGACCGAAACCGAGCATGGCTATTTGTGTTTATAGCCTACCTCCTGTCGGTTGTAGTTTCGGGGCTTCCTCCGTGCTTTGGCCCAATAAAGGCTGCAATTACGGAGGAGTTTCCAGACACTTCGCAGAGTACCCTTGGACAATTTCCATCTTTGGTCAGTAACTTGAGTCTTTTGCTGTCACCCATAGCTACTCTTGTGATGCTGAAATGTGGTCCTCGTTTGAGTCTTTTTCTAGGAGGACTTTTTTCTGTAATTGGACTAGGTTTAAGTTGTTTTGCTAAATGTGCTGGCTTCGTAGTTTTCAGTTACGGAGTTGTGGTCGGGATCGGTTCCAGTTTAATAGTTGCAAGTTTGCTCTCCCAAATTGCAGCTTTGTTTACCTCCCGCAAGCCTTTAGGTTTTGCCTTGTATATGTGCGGAGAGTGTACGGGGGCATTTGTGCTTCCTTTTTTAATCGATTTTCTTTTAGGTGAGTACGGGTGGCGCATGGTATTTTTTGTTTTATGTGTTTTGAATGTGCCCACCTGTTTGGCTGCTGCTGCGTTCGAGAGGCCCGAATTTTATTTTGTCGAAATTTCCGAGGAAGTGGAAATTAAGAATCCTACGGAAGAAGAAAGGCCAGAAATGGTTGTTCCTATTCCCGAGGTTCCAATTTCAAGCTCCTTAAAATTATGGCATAATATCAGGGACTCAACAGGGTTGACGCTCCTGAAGAAATGGGAGTTGTGGTTGATGTTGGTGGCTATTGCTTCTCACGGATTTGGCAGTGCAGGCTTGAAGTCCATTTTTGAGAATGGCCTGAACGAACACGAGTTCCCGATAGGACATACGTACTGCTTCTTGATGACGGTGTTTGTTCGATTCACATACGGCTTGTTTAGTGGGCAGTCTCGGATTCCAAGGAACTTGGAATACTTCCTATCGTCCTTGGCCAATGTTGGTGGCGCTATTTTAATGCTGGGCGTAGGTTGCGAGACAGTGGCTCACTATCTGGTCGTTTTGTGTCTAATGGCTATCGGCAACGGGATTTGGGGAGTTCTGACACCCGTCGTTATCGGCGAGAACGTAGGTTCTATCCCCAAAGCTTTCGCTTGGATCAAATGTATCCGGGGAATTCTGGCTCTCCTCTTCCCATTGTTGAAAGACCATGTGAAGGAAGACCGTGGTCAGGAGGTGGTGGACGCGATGAGTGCTGCGCTGGGAAGTTCGGCGGCAATAGTTTCACTTCTCTTTCTTCTGTTTAAGACATTGGGGAAGTGTTACCGATCAGCAACCGCAACTTCCACCCGATTGTAAATTTTTTTTGTAATTTAGTATGTAATATTCTTAAAGTGTTTTCATGTGTAATTTCTTGTATATATGTATATTTTGACGCTTAACTAATTTAGTTATCAGCGTATTTTTTTAATTGATTGTACATTTTTATGTGAACTTGACAAGCGTCAGACTTGCTTGGATCGCTTATTAATTTAGTGCTTAATATGTTTTAAAAAATTGCATGCTTTCTTGTTTAACGCGAAACTTTTAAAGTTTTGAGTTTTTGTTTTTATAGTATAAATTTATGCATAATGATTGAACAGACTGGTTGCATGGGGTTTTCGTGGTTTCCCTCATGTGTCACGTAAATACGGACCAGTTTTTTCAAGTCATTTTTGCATTTTATGTGAGAAGTCCTCCACGAAGGCATAAAATAAATTTGAATGTAAATGAACACAAATAAATAAAACTGAAAACAAGCATGTTACAGGGAGGGAGACACAAATGCACAAATTCAATAAATATTTAAATAGGAATTTAACTGAATATACACACATCTATATAAACACATGCTACACACATTATAATTTTGAAATTAAAAGAACATAAATAAAGTAGAAATATACATATAATGAACATGCAACAGGGAGGGAATCACGTATGTAAAATGTAAGGCTACTTTCACAGCACATACTCGGGATTTCATAGCTGCACTTGCACTCATTCAATAAATATTTAAATAGAAATTAAATTGAATACACACACATCTATATGAACACATTAATTGTTAGAAGGAGTTACATTAATTGTTAGTATTATTGGAGTTAAATTAATTGTTACATTAATTGTTAGTATTATTGGAGTTACATTAATTGTTACATTAATTGTTAGTATTATACGAGTTACATTAATTGTTAGAAGGATTGTTAGAAGGACATTGTTAGAAGGAGGGAAACGCATATATGATATGTAAGGCTACTATCACAGATTTTCGGGATTTCACA
>NC_140775.1:1585694-1593194 GCF_044657685.1 Stegodyphus dumicola
TTGAGGTCAGTTTTAATCAACAGTTCGTGATCATTCATGGAAAACTTTCTTAAACTGACGTTTGGTCTTCTTCACAGAGTATGGAATGTACGGGGAGGAAATGAAAGAGTGGTAGAATGCAGTGACCTTCTCTTTTTTAGTTAACTACTTCGATATACATGTCATGTGGAAGTGAAAAGAAAATCGAATTGTTAACAGAATATCGAATGTACAGGGAGGAAATGAGTTTGACGCGCAGAACTGAACGACAATTCATTCAAAACACACAAGGAAACAAGTACGCAGGGTCGACAGAGGATGAGGAAATCATTAGAATTGACAATGGCATGGAAATGAATTCATAACAGGTTCGAAAAGAGTCAAAAAAAGGGCGTGAATTCGGTACCAAACGCGAGAAACGAAGCGCATTTCAATGCAGCTGTTATGTGCGTCACGCAGAAGTAAAGAATGAACACAGTGTCCCTTATCTGTTCAGGGTTTCTTTCAGATGCAAACAGAGTGGAAAAAGAAGTAAATGAATGCAGTTTCTTTCGGAGAAAAAAAGGAATGAAAATAGTATACTTCCGTTTTTTTACACTAGGTGGCGCCACCACATACCAAGGAAATCCCAGAGGAGCAGCTATTACGCCTCCCAACAAAAATCTGTATTCCTTTTTGGATCTTCCTGCGTGTTGGCTGCTGTTTGACGTCGCTCCTGCGGTGTTGCTGTTAGTAAGTATTCTAGTAAGTATTTTTTCAATACTTTCTTGCCTACTTAGTGCCCTGTATTAGTGATATTATGTCTGCTAATATGTCTTCAGTTACTGGTGAGTCTCCCGACCACATTGTAGACGTACCCCCACGTCCTACGAAGAGAATGGTGAAGAGAGAAGTGCCCCCGGACGGAAACCGAGCATGGCCATTTGTGTTTATAGCCTACCTCCTGTCGGTTGTAGTTTCGGGGCTTCCTCCGTGCTTTCGCCCAATAAAGGCTGCTATTACGGAGGAGTTTCCAGACACTTCGCAGAGTACCCTTGGCCAATTTCCATCTTTGGTCAGTAACTTGAGTCTTTTGCTGTCACCCATAGCTACTCTTGTGGTACTGAAATGTGGTCCTCGTTTGAGTCTTTTTCTAGGAGGACGTTTTTCTGTAATTGGACTAGGTTTAAGTTGTTTTGCTAAATGTGCTGGCTTCCTAGTTTTCAGTTACGGAGTTGTGGTCGGGATCGGTTCCAGTTTAATAGTTGCAAGTTTGCTCTCCCAAATTGCAGCTTTGTTTACCTCCCGCAAGCCTTTAGCTTTTGCCTTGTATATGTGCGGAGAGTGTACGGGGGCATTTGTGCTTCCTTTTTTAATCGATTTTCTTTTAGGTGAGTACGGGTGGCGCATGGTATTTTTTGTTTTATGTGTTTTGAATGTGCCCACCTGTTTGGCTGCTGCTGCGTTCGAGAGGCCCGAATTTTATTTTGTCGAAATTTCCGAGGAAGTGGAAATTAAGAATCCTACGGAAGAAGAAAGGCCAGAAATGGTTGTTCCTATTCCCGAGGTTCCAATTTCAAGCTCCTTGAAATTATGGCATAATATCAGGGACTCAACAGGGTTGACGCTCCTGAAGAAATGGGAGTTGTGGTTGATGTTGGTGGCTATTGCTTCTCACGGATTTGGCAGTGCAGGCTTGAAGTCCATTTTTGAGAATGGCCTGAAGGAACACGAGTTCCCGATAGGACATACGTACTGCTTCTTGATGACGGTGTTTGTTCGATTCACATACGGCTTGTTTAGTGGGCAGTCTCGGATTCCAAGGAACTTGGAATACTTCCTATCGTCCTTGGCCAATGTTGGTGGCGCTATTTTAATGCTGGGCGTAGGTTGCGAGACAGTGGCTCACTATCTGGTCGTTTTGTGTCTAATGGCTATCGACAATGGGATTTGGGGAGTTCTGACACCCGTCGTTATCGGCGAGAACGTAGGTTCTATCCCCAAAGCTTCCGCTTGGATCAAATGTATCCGGGGAATTCTGGCTCTCCTCTTCCCATTGTTGAAAGACTATGTGAAGGAAGACCGTGGTCAAGAGGTGGTGGACGCGATGAGTGCTGCGCTGGCAAGTTCGGCGGCAATAGTTTCAGTTCTCTTTTTTCTGTTTAAGACATTGGGGAAGTGTTACCGATCAGCAACCGCAACTTCCACCCGATTGTAAATTTTTTTGTAATTTAGTATGTAATTTTTTTAAAGTGTTTTCATGTGTAATTTCTTGTATATATGTATATTTTGACGCTTAACTAATTTAGTTATCAGCGTATTTTTTTAATTGATTGTACATTTTTATGTGAACTTGAAAAGCGTCAGACTTGCTTGGATCGCTTATTATTTTAGTGCTTAATATGTTTTAAAAAATTGCATGCTTTCTTGTTTAACGCGAAACTTTTAAAGTTTTGAGTTTTTGTTTTTATAGTATAAATTTATGCATAATGATTGAACAGACTGGTTGCATGGGGTTTTCGTGGTTTCCCTCATGTGTCACGTAAATACGGACCAGTTTTTTCAAGTCATTTTTGCATTTTATGTGAGAAGTCCTCCACGAAGGCATAAAATAAATTTGAATCTAAATGAACACAAATAAATAAAACTGAAAACAAGCATGTTACAGGGGGGAGACACAAATGCACAAATTCAATAAATATTTAAATAGGAATTTAACTGAATATACACACATCTATATAAACACATGCTACACACATTATAATTTGGAATTAAAAGAACATAAATAAAGTAGAAATATACATACAAAGAACATGCAACAGGGAGGGAAACACGTATGTAAAATGTAAGGCTACTTTCACAGCACATACTCGGGATTTCATAGCTGCACTTGCACTCATTCAATAAATATTTAAATAGAAATTAAATTGAATACACACACATCTATATGAACACATTAATTGTTAGAAGGAGTTACATTAATTGTTAGTATTATTGGAGTTAAATTAATTGTTACATTAATTGTTAGTATTATTGGAGTCACATTAATTGTTACATTAATTGTTAGTATTATACGAGTTACATTAATTGTTAGAAGGATTGTTAGAAGGACATTGTTAGAAGGAGGGAAACGCATATATGATATGTAAGGCTACTATCACAGATTTTCGGGATTTCACACATGCAATAAATCAATAAATATTTCAATAGAAATTTAATCAAACACATCTATATACATGCTCTCTCTCTCTCTCTCTCTCTCACTCACTCACTCTCTCTCTCTCTCTATCTATCTATCTCTCTATCTGTCTGTCTATCTATCTATCTGTCTGTCTATCTATCTATCTATCTATATAACTCTATCTACCTATCTATCTGTGTCTGTCTATCTATCTATCTGTCTGTCTATCTATCTAACTCTATCTATCTGTCTGTCTGTCTATCTATCTATCTATCTATCTATCGGTCTCTCTCTCTCTCTATCTGTCTATCTATCTATATATCTATCTATCTGTCTGTCTATCTATCTAACTCTATCTATCTATCTATCTATATCTCTATCTATCTATCTATCTATCTATCTGTCTATCTGTCTAACTCTAGCTACCTATCTGTCTGTCTATCTATCTAACTCTATCTATCTGTCTATCTATCTATCTATGTATCTATCTATCTATCTATCGATCTATCTATCTATCTATCTGTCTATCTATCTATCTGTCTATCTATCTATCTATCTATCAGTCTATCTATCTATCTATCTATCTATCTATCTATCTATCTATCTATCTATCTATCTATCTATTTTTATTCGAACTTGTGAAAACTACTGAATATGCATATGTTGTAATTTTCGCTCTCACAACTTTTCTTATCATAATATATACATATTTGTATGTATATATTATGATCTAGTTGATCAAAAAACTGTAAGGAACATTTGGAGAATCCTATTCTAGAGTTAACATGTTATGCAAAGTTTAAACTCTGTTAAAACAACAAATTGCACTCGAAAAAAAAAACCGTATATATTACAGAAGGACAACTGCACAGCAAACTCAAAATAGGTAGGCGAAAAAATCGTTGGACAGGTCCATTGAGATTGTAATTGGCTTTCCTAGTATGAAATGTAAGTAAAAGTTCGAAATTAATTATTTTTATTTATTATTAACGATGTCTCAAATGACCTGTCCCTTTTCCCAACATGGCCTGCGCGTCAGAAAACACAGAAGTGAACTTAAAAAGTTAGAAAACAGTATTTTAGATTATAAACAGTATTTTAAGGGACTAGCCCGTAAGCGCAAAAAATAAAAACTTTATTCTATTGAAAAAAAAAATGAAGAGAATGAGGGGTCCCGTAAAGACCAAAAAGCTGAGCATTCGTGATGAAAATGAATGAACAAAAGAACCACATACCTGCGTCCTTACACGTTTGGTTTCCAAAATTAAATTGAGCGAAAACGTGTTAAAAGGTTGCCAGAAAGTAACGAAGTAGCCTTAGGAGGGCTACCAGAATTAAAAAACAGTCACGTGGAAGCGCCATTGAAATGAAAAAGGAATTTGAAATATGTATGTATTTAAAATAAAGTAAATAAAAATATACATACATAAAAATATTACTGTAATGAACTTTTAGTTATGAAAAAGAAAATGATACTCAAAAGAAGTGTTAGGTGTTAAACAAAAATTATAAGCAAAAAACTGTGATGAAACCTAATCAGGTATGTAACGAAAATTTAAATTAAAAAAAATATGAACCGAAATGAATTATCCTAAAAAACATCCGATGGAATTCATTCATGTATGTTACGAAAATTTTAATTAAATAAAAAGAAATCTTACAGGGAAACTGGCGGCGCAGCGGTCGGATCGCTGAATATTGGTTTCATGAATTTGTAACATGCATAACAGACGTCCGTCCCTCATGCAGGTAGCCGCAGTATTACCTAAACAAAATCAAAATGAATTGCTTATTTAAGAACATCTTAATAAAGAAAGAAAGAAACAGAAACGGGATTAAGAAATTGTGAGGTCTTATTAATGGCTAGACACCCAATAAAATAAAATGAAATATTTAATTAATCAAAACACGGACATGGGAATAAATAACAGGAATCTCAGCGATGAGTAAAACGCGTACAAGAACATGTAAAAACAGAAGGCGAAAAATTCTCTTTTGCAGAAGAAAATGTGTGTGTGTGTGGGGGGGGAAGTAGCCTCACAAAATAAGAGAAGTAAATAAAGATAAGATACGTGGAAGTACAGGAACAGAGGCATAGAAATTAATAATTATTCAGTGCAAAATCTAGTAAATAAATGAACCTAAACTGTTGAGGTCAGTTTTAATCAACAGTTCGTGATCATTCATGGAAAACTTTCTTAAACTGACGTTTGGTCTTCTTCACAGAGTATGGAATGTACGGGGAGGAAATGAAAGAGTGGTAGAATGCAGTGTCCTTCTCTTTTTTAGTTAACTACTTCGATCTACATGTCATGTGGAAGTGAAAAGAAAATCGAATTGTTCACAGAATATCGAATGTACAGGGAGGAAATGAGTTTGACGCGCAGAACTGAACGACAATTCATTCAAAACACACAAGGAAACAAGTACGCAGGGTCGACAGAGGATGAGGAAATCATTAGAATTGACAATGGCATGGAAATAAATTCATAACAGGTTCGAAAAGAGTCAAAAAAAGGGCGTGAATTCGGTACCAAACGCCAGTAACGAAGCGCATTTCAATGCAGCTGTTATGTGCGTCACGCAGAAGTAAAGAATGAACACAGTGTCCCTTATCTGTTCAGGGTTTCTTTCAGATGCAAACAGAGTGGAAAAAGAAGTAAATGAATGCAGTTTCTTTCGGAGAAAAAAAGGAATGAAAATAGTATACTTCCGTTTTTTTTACACTAGGTGGCGCCACCACATACCAAGGAAATCCCAGAAGAGCAGCTATTACGCCTCCCAACAACAATCTTTATTCCTTTTTGGATCTTCCTGCGTGTTGGCTGCTGTTTGACGTCGCTCCTGCGGTGTTGCTGTTAGTAAGTATTCTAGTAAGTATTTTTTCAATACTTTCTTGCCTACTTAGTGCCCTGTATTAGTGATATTATGTCTGCTAATATGTCTTCAGTTACAGGTGAGTCTCCTGACCACATTGTAGACGTACCCCCACGTCCTACGAAGAGAATGGTGAAGAGAGAAGTGCCCCCGGACGGAAACCGAGCATGGCTATTTGTGTTTATAGCCTACCTCCTGTCGGTTGTAGTTTCGGGGCTTCCTCCGTGCTTTGGCCCAATAAAGGCTGCAATTACGGAGGAGTTTCCAGACACTTCGCAGAGTACCCTTGGCCAATTTCCATCTTTGGTCAGTAACTTGAGTCTTTTGCTGTCACCCATAGCTACTCTTGTGCTACTGAAATGTGGTCCTCGTTTGAGTCTTTTTCTAGGAGGACTTTTTTCTGTAATTGGACTAGGTTTAAGTTGTTTTGCTAAATGTGCTGGCTTCGTAGTTTTCAGTTACGGAGTTGTGGTCGGGATCGGTTCCAGTTTAATAGTTGCAAGTTTGCTCTCCCAAATTGCAGCTTTGTTTACCTCCCGCAAGCCTTTAGCTTTTGCCTTGTATATGTGCGGAGAGTGTACGGGGGCATTTGTGCTTCCTTTTTTAATCGATTTTCTTTTAGGTGAGTACGGGTGGCGCATGGTATTTTTTGTTTTATGTGTTTTGAATGTGCCCACCTGTTTGGCTGCTGCTGCGTTCGAGAGGCCCGAATTTTATTTTGTCGAAATTTCCGAGGAAGTGGAAATTAAGAATCCTACGGAAGAAGAAAGGCCAGAAATGGTTGTTCCTATTCCCGAGGTTCCAATTTCAAGCTCCTTGAAATTATGGCATAATATCAGGGACTCAACAGGGTTGACGCTCCTGAAGAAATGGGAGTTGTGGTTGATGTTGGTGGCTATTGCTTCTCACGGATTTGGCAGTGCAGGCTTGAAGTCCATTTTTGAGAATGGCCTGAAGGAACACGAGTTCCCGATAGGACATACGTACTGCTTCTTGACGACGGTGTTTGTTCGATTCACATACGGCTTGTTTAGTGGGCAGTCTCGGATTCCAAGGAACTTGGAATACTTCCTATCGTCCTTGGCCAATGTTGGTGGCGCTATTTTAATGCTGGGCGTAGGTTGCGAGACAGTGGCTCACTATCTGGTCGTTTTGTGTCTAATGGCTATCGACAATGGGATTTGGGGAGTTCTGACACCCGTCGTTATCGGCGAGAACGTAGGTTCTATCCCCAAAGCTTTCGCTTGGATCCAATGTATCCGGGGAATTCTGGCTCTCCTCTTCCCATTGTTGAAAGACTATGTGAAGGAAGACCGTGGTCAAGAGGTGGTGGACGCGATGAGTGCTGCGCTGGCAAGTTCGGCGGCAATAGTTTCAGTTCTCTTTTTTCTGTTTAAGACATTGGGGAAGTGTTACCGATCAGCAACCGCAACTTCCACCCGATTGTAAATTTTTTTGTAATTTAGTATGTAATTTTTTTAAAG
>NC_140775.1:1603194-1610694 GCF_044657685.1 Stegodyphus dumicola
CCAATAAAGGCTGCAATTACGGAGGAGTTTCCAGACACTTCGCAGAGTACCCTTGGCCAATTTCCATCTTTGGTCAGTAACTTGAGTCTTTTGCTGTCACCCATAGCTACTCTTGTGGTACTGAAATGTGGTCCTCGTTTGAGTCTTTTTCTAGGAGGACTTTTTTCTGTAATTGGACTAGGTTTAAATTGTTTTGCTAAATGTGCTGGCTTCGTAGTTTTCAGTTACGGAGTTGTGGTCGGGATCGGTTCCAGTTTAATAGTTGCAAGTTTGCTCTCCCAAATTGCAGCTTTGTTTACCTCCCGCAAGCCTTTAGCTTTTGCCTTGTATATGTGCGGAGAGTGTACGGGGGTATTTGTGCTTCCTTTTTTAATCGATTTTCTTTTAGGTGAGTACGGGTGGCGCATGGTATTTTTTGTTTTATGTGTTTTGAATGTGCCCACCTGTTTGGCTGCTGCTGCGTTCGAGAGGCCCGAATTTTATTTTGTCGAAATTTCCGAGGAAGTGGAAATTAAGAATCCTACGGAAGAAGAAAGGCCAGAAATGGTTGTTCCTATTCCCGAGGTTCCAATTTCAAGCTCCTTAAAATTATGGCATAATATCAGGGACTCAACAGGGTTGACGCTCCTGAAGAAATGGGAGTTGTGGTTGATGTTGGTGGCTATTGCTTCTCACGGATTTGGCAGTGCAGGCTTGAAGTCCATTTTTGAGAATGGCCTGAAGGAACACGAGTTCCCGATAGGACATACGTACTGCTTCTTGATGACGGTGTTTGTTCGATTCACATACGGCTTGTTTAGTGGGCAGTCTCGGATTCCAAGGAACTTGGAATACTTCCTATCGTCCTTGGCCAATGTTGGTGGCGCTATTTTAATGCTGGGCGTAGGTTGCGAGACAGTGGCTCACTATCTGGTCGTTTTGTGTCTAATGGCTATCGGCAATGGGATTTGGGGAGTTCTGACACCCGTCGTTATCGGCGAGAACGTAGGTTCTATCCCCAAAGCTTTCGCTTGGATCAAATGTATCCGGGGAATTCTGGCTCTCCTCTTCCCATTGTTGAAAGACCATGTGAAGGAAGACCTCGGTCAAGAGGTGGTGGACGCGATGAGTGCTGCGCTGGGAAGTTCGGCGGCAATAGTTTCACTTCTCTTTTTTCTGTTTAAGACATTGGGGAAGTGTTACCGATCAGCAACCGCAATTTCCAGCCGATTGTAAATTTTTTTGTAATTTAGTATGTAATTTTCTTAAAGTGTTTTCATGTGTAATTTCTTGTATATATGTATATTTTGACGCTTAACTAATTTAGTTATCAGCGTATTTTTTTAATTGATTGTACATTTTTATGTGAACTTGACAAGCGTCAGACTTGCTTTGATGGCTTATTATTTTAGTGCTTAACATGCTTTCTTGTTTAACGCGAAACTTTTAAAGTTTTGAGTGTTTTTTTTAATTGATTGTATATTTTATGTGAACTTGACAAGCGTCAGACTTCCTTTGATCGCTTATTATTTTAGTGCTTAATATGTTTTAAAAAATTGCATGCTTTCTTGTTTAACGCGAAACTTTTAAAGTTTTGAGTTTTTGTTTTTATACTATAAATTTATGCATAATGATTGAACAGACTGGTTGCATGGGGTTTTCGTGGTTTCCCTCATGTGTCACGTAAATACGGACCAGTTTTTTCAAGTCATTTTTTTATTTTATGTGAGAAGTCCTCCACGAAGGCATAAAATAAAGTTGAATGTTAATGAACACAAATAAATAAAACTGACAACAAGCATGTTACAGGGAGGGAGACACAAATGCACAAATTCAATAAATATTTAAATAGGAATTTAACTGAATATACACACATCTATATAAACACATGCTACACACATTATAATTTGGAAATAAAAGAACATAAATAAAGTAGAAATATACATATAAAGAACATGCAACAGGGAGGGAAACACATATGTAAAATGTAAGGCTACTTTCACAGCACATACTCGGGATTTCATAGCTGCACTTGCACTCATTCAATAAATATTTAAATAGAAATTAAATTGAATACACACACATCTATATGAACACATTAATTGTTAGAAGGAGTTACATTAATTGTTAGTATTATTGGAGTTAAATTAATTGTTACATTAATTGTTAGTATTATTGGAGTTACATTAATTGTTAGAAGGACATTGTTAGAAGGAGGGAAACGCATATATGATATGTAAGGTTACTATCACAGATTTTCGGGATTTCACACATGCAATAAATCAATAAATATTTCAATAGAAATTTAATCAAACACAAAAAACACATCTATATACATGCTCTCTCTCTCTCACTCACTCACTCACTCACTCACTCACTCACTCTCTCTCTCTCTCTCTATCTATCTATCTATCTATCTATCTATCTATCTATCTGTCTATCTATCTATCTAACTCTATCTACCTATCTATCTGTGTCTGTCTATCTGTCTCTCTATCTATCTAACTCTATCTATCTGTCTGTCTGTCAATCTATCTATCTATCTATCTATCTATCTATCTGTCTCTCTCTCTATCTATCTGTCTGTCTATCTATCTATCTATCTATCTATCTATCTGTCTGTCTGTCTATCTATCTATCTATCTGTCTGTCTGTCTATCTATCTATCTATCTATCTAACTCTATCTACCTATCTATCTGTGTCTGTCTATCTGTCTATCTGTCACTCTATCTATATAACTCTATCTATCTGTCTGTCTATCTATCTATCTATCTATCTGTCTCTCTCTCTCTCTATCTGTCTGTCTATCTATCTATATATCTATCTATCTGTCTGTCTATCTATCTAACTCTATCTATCTATCTATCTATCTATATAACTCTATCTATCTATCTATCTATCTATCTATCTATCTATCTGTCTCTCTGTCTAACTCTAGCTATCTATCTGTCTGTCTATCTATCTAACTCTATCTGTCTGTCTATCTATCTATCTATCTATCTGTCTATCTATCTATCTGTCTATCTATTTATCTATCTATCTATCTGTCTATCTATCTATCTGTCTATCTATCTGTCTGCCTGTCTGTCTATCTATCTGTCTGTATGTCTGTCTGTCTATCTATCTATATATATATATATATATATATATGTCTATCTATCTATCTATCTATCTATCTATCTGTCTGTCTATCTATCTATCTATCTATCTATCTATCTATCTCTATCTATCTATCTATCTATCTATCTATCTATCTATCTATTTTTATTCGAACTTGTGAAAACTACTGAATATGCATATGTTGTAATTTTCGCTCTCACAACTTTTCTTATCATAATATCTATATATTTGTATGTATATATTATGATCTAGTTGATGAAAAAAGTGTAAGGACCATTTGGAGAATCCTATTCTAGAGATTACATGTTATGCAAAGTTCAAACTATGTTAAAACAACAAATTGCACTCGAAAAAAAAACCTACATATTACAGAAGGACAACTGCACAGCAAACTCAAAATTGGTTGGCGAAAAAATCGTTGGACAGGTCCTTGTGAAAACTACTGAATATGCATATGTTGTAATTTTCGCTCTCACAACTTTTCTTATCATTATATATACATATTTGTATGTATATATTATGATCTAGTTGATGAAAAAACTGTAAGGAACATTTGGAGAATCCTATTCTAGAGATTACATGTTATGCAAAGTTCAAACTATGTTAAAACAACAAATTGCACTCGAAAAAAAACCCTACATATTACAGAAGGACAACTGCACAGCAAACTCAAAATAGGTAGGCGAAAAATCGTTGGACAGGTCCTTGTGAAAACTACTGAATATGCATATGTTGTAATTTTCGCTCTCACAACTTTTCTTATCATAATATGTACATATTTGTATGTATATATTATGATCTAGTTGATCAAAAAACTGTAAGGACCATTTGGAGAATCCAATTCTAGAGATTACATGTTATGCAAAGTTCAAACTATGTTAAAACAACAAATTGCACTCGAAAAAAAAAACCGTACATATTACAGAAGGACAACTGCACAGCAAACTCAAAATAGGTAGGCGAAAAAATCGTTGGATAGGTCCATTGAGACTGTAATTGGCTTTCCTAGTATGAAATGTAAGTAAAAGTTTGAAATTAATTATTTTTATTTATTATTAACGATGTCTCAAATGACCTGTCCCTTTTCCCAACATGGCCTGCGCGTCAGAAAACACAGAAGTAAACTTAAAAAGTTAGAAAACATTATTTTAGATTATAAACAGTATTTTAAGGGACTAGCCCGTAAGCGCAAAAAATAAAAACTTTATTCTATTGAAAAAAAAATGAAGAGAATGAGGGGTCCCGTAAAGAACAAAAACTGAGCATTCGTGATGAAAATGAATGAACAAAAGAGCCACATACCTGCGTCCTTACACGTTTGGTTTCCAAAATTAAATTGAGCGAAAACGTGTTAAAAGGTTGCCAGAAAGTAACGAAGTAGCCTTAGGAGGGCTACCAGAATTAAAAAACAGTCACGTGGAAGCGCCATTGAAATGAAAAAGGAATTTGAAATATGTATGTATTTAAAATAAAGTAAATAAAAATATACATACATAAAAATATTACTGTAATGAACTGTTAGTTATGAAAAAGAAAATGATACTCAAAAGAAGTGTTAGGTGTTAAACAAAAATTATAAGCAAAAAACTGTGATGAAACCTAATCAGGTATGTAACGAAAATTTAAATTAAAAAAAAATATGAACCGAAATGAATTATCCTAAAAAATATCCGATGGAATTCATTCATGTATGTTACGAAAATTTTAATTAAATAAAAAGAAATCTTACAGGGAAACTGGCGGCGCAGCGGTCGGATCGCTGAATATTGGTTTCATGAATTTGTAACATGCATAACAGACGTCCGTCCCTCATGCAGGTAGCCGCAGTATTACCTAAACAAAAAAAAATGATATGCTTATTTAAGAACATCTTAATAAAAAAAGAAAGAAACAGAAACGGGATTAAGAAATTGTGAGGTCTTATTAATGGCTAGACACCCAATAAAATAAAATGAAATCTTTAATTAATCAAAATACGGACATGGGAATAAATAACAGGAATCTCAGCGATGAGTAAAACGCGTACAAGAACATGTAAAAACAGAAGGCGAAAAATTCTCTTTTGCAGAAGAAAATGTGTGTGTGTGGGGGGGGGGGAAGTAGCCTCACAAAATAAGAGAAGTAAATAAAGATAAGATACGTGGAAGTACAGGAACAGAGGCATAGAAATTAATATTTATTCAGTGCAAAATCTAGTAAATAAATGAACCTAAACTGTTGAGGTCAGTTTTAATCAACAGTTCGTGATCATTCATGGAAAACTTTCTTAAACTGACGTTTGGTCTTCTTCACAGAGTATGGAATGTACAGGGAGGAAATGAAAGAGTGGTAGAATGCAGTGTCCTTCTCTTTTTTAGTTAACTACTTCGATCTACATGTCATGTGGAAGTGAAAGAAAATCGAATTGTTCACAGAATATCGAATGTACAGGGAGGAAATGAGTTTGACGCGCAGAACTGAACGACAATTCATTCAAAACACACAAGGAAACAAGTACGCAGGGTCGACAGAGGATGAGGAAATCATTAGAATTGACAATGGCATGGAAATGAATTCATAACAGGTTCGAAAAGAGTCAAAAAAAGGGCGTGAATTCGGTACCAAACGCCAGTAACGAAGCGCATTTCAATGCAGCTGTTATGTTCGTCACGCAGAAGTAAAGAATGAACACAGTGTCCCTTATCTGTTCAGGGTTTCTTTCAGATGCAAACAGAGTGGAAAAAGAAGTAAATGAATGCAGTTTCTTTCGGAGAAAAAAAGGAATGAAAATAGTATACTTCCGTTTTTTTTACACTAGGTGGCGCCACCACATACCAAGGAAATCCCAGAGGAGCAGCTATTACGCCTCCCAACAACAATCTTTATTCCTTTTTGGATCTTCCTGCGTGTTGGCTGCTGTTTGACGTCGCTCCTGCGGTGTTGCTGTTAGTAAGTATTCTAGTAAGTATTTTTTCAATACTTTCTTGCCTACTTAGTGCCCTGTATTAGTGATATTATGTCTGCTAATATGTCTTCAGTTACAGGTGAGTCTCCCGACCACATTGTAGACGTACCCCCACGTCCTACGAAGAGAATGGTGAAGAGAGAAGTGCCCCCGGACCGAAACCGAGCATGGCTATTTGTGTTTATAGCCTACCTCCTGTCGGTTGTAGTTTCGGGGCTTCCTCCGTGCTTTGGCCCAATAAAGGCTGCAATTACGGAGGAGTTTCCAGACACTTCGCAGAGTACCCTTGGCCAATTTCCATCTTTGGTCAGTAACTTGAGTCTTTTGCTGTCACCCATAGCTACTCTTGTGGTACTGAAATGTGGTCCTCGTTTGAGTCTTTTTCTAGGAGGACTTTTTTCTGTAATTGGACTAGGTTTAAATTGTTTTGCTAAATGTGCTGGCTTCGTAGTTTTCAGTTACGGAGTTGTGGTCGGGATCGGTTCCAGTTTAATAGTTGCAAGTTTGCTCTCCCAAATTGCAGCTTTGTTTACCTCCCGCAAGCCTTTAGCTTTTGCCTTGTATATGTGCGGAGAGTGTACGGGGGTATTTGTGCTTCCTTTTTTAATCGATTTTCTTTTAGGTGAGTACGGGTGGCGCATGGTATTTTTTGTTTTATGTGTTTTGAATGTGCCCACCTGTTTGGCTGCTGCTGCGTTCGAGAGGCCCGAATTTTATTTTCTCGAAATTTCCGAGGAAGTGGAAATTAAGAATCCTACGGAAGAAGAAAGGCCAGAAATGGTTGTTCCTATTCCCGAGGTTCCAATTTCAAGCTCCTTAAAATTATGGCATAATATCAGGGACTCAACAGGGTTGACGCTCCTGAAGAAATGGGAGTTGTGGTTGATGTTGGTGGCTATTGCTTCTCACGGATTTGGCAGTGCAGGCTTGAAGTCCATTTTTGAGAATGGCCTGAAGGAACACGAGTTCCCGATAGGACATACGTACTGCTTCTTGATGACGGTGTTTGTTCGATTCACATACGGCTTGTTTAGTGGGCAGTCTCGGATTCCAAGGAACTTGGAATACTTCCTATCGTCCTTGGCCAATGTTGGTGGCGCTATTTTAATGCTGGGCGTAGGTTGCGAGACAGTGGCTCACTATCTGGTCGTTTTGTGTCTAATGGCTATCGGCAATGGGATTTGGGGAGTTCTGACACCCGTCGTTATCGGCGAGAACGTAGGTTCTATCCCCAAAGCTTTCGCTTGGATCAAATGTATCCGGGGAATTCTGGCTCTCCTCTTCCCATTGTTGAAAGACCATGTGAAGGAAGACCTCGGTCAAGAGGTGGTGGACGCGATGAGTGCTGCGCTGGGAAGTTCGGCGGCAATAGTTTCACTTCTCTTTTTTCTGTTTAAGACATTGGGGAAGTGTTACCGATCAGCAACCGCAACTTCCAGCCGATTGTAAATTTTTT
>NC_140775.1:1613194-1683194 GCF_044657685.1 Stegodyphus dumicola
AAACAACAAATTGCACTCGAAAAAAAACCCTACATATTACAGAAGGACAACTGCACAGCAAACTCAAAATAGGTAGGCGAAAAATCGTTGGACAGGTCCTTGTGAAAACTACTGAATATGCATATGTTGTAATTTTCGCTCTCACAACTTTTCTTATCATAATATGTACATATTTGTATGTATATATTATGATCTAGTTGATCAAAAAACTGTAAGGAACATTTGGAGAATCCTATTCTAGAGATTACATGTTATGCAAAGTTCAATCTATGTTAAAACAACAAATTGCACTCGAAAAAAAAAACCGTACATATTACAGAAGGACAACTGCACAGCAAACTCAAAATAGGTAGGCGAAAAAATCGTTGGACAGGTCCATTGAGACTGTAATTGGCTTTCCTAGTATGAAATGTAAGTAAAAGTTTGAAATTAATTATTTTTATTTATTATTAACGATGTCTCAAATTAGCTGTCCCTTTTCCCAACATGGCCTGCGCGTCAGAAAACACAGAAGTGAACTTAAAAAGTTAGAAAACATTATTTTAGATTATAAACAGTATTTTAAGTGACTAGCCCGTAAGCGCAAAAAATAAAAACTTTATTCTATTGAAAAAAAAAATGAAGAGAATGAGGGGTCCCGTAAAGACCAAAAAGCTGAGCATTCGTGATGAAAATGAATGAACAAAAGAGCCACATACCTGCGTCCTTACACGTTTGGTTTCCAAAATTAAATTGAGCGAAAACGTGTTAAAAGGTTGCCAGAAAGTAACGAAGTAGCCTTAGGAGGGCTACCAGAATTAAAAAACAGTCACGTGGAAGCGCCATTGAAATGAAAAAGGAATTTGAAATATGTATGTATTTAAAATAAAATAAATAAAAATATACATACATAAAAATATTACTGTAATGAACTGTTAGTTATGAAAAAGAAAATGATACTCAAAAGAAGTGTTAGGTGTTAAACAAAAATTATAAGCAAAAAACTGTGATGAAACCTAATCAGGTATGTAACGAAAATTTAAATTAAAAAAAAATATGAACCGAAATGAATTATCCTAAAAAATATCCGATGGAATTCATTCATGTATGTTACGAAAATTTTAATTAAATAAAAAGAAATCTTACAGGGAAACTGGCGGCGCAGCGGTCGGATCGCTGAATATTGGTTTCATGAATTTGTAACATGCATAACAGACGTCCGTCCCTCATGCAGGTAGCCGCAGTATTACCTAAACAAAAAAAAAATGAATTGCTTATTTAAGAACATCTTAATAAAGAAAGAAAGAAACAGAAACGGGATTAAGAAATTGTGAGGTCTTATTAATGGCTAGACACCCAATAAAATAAAATGAAATCTTTAATTAATCAAAATACGGACATGGGAATAAATAACAGGAATCTCAGCGATGAGTAAAACGCGTACAAGAACATGTAAAAACAGAAGGCGAAAAATTCTCTTTTGCAGAAGAAAATGTGTGTGTGTGTGTGGGGGGGGGAAGTAGCCTCACAAAATAAGAGAAGTAAATAAAGATAAGATACGTGGAAGTACAGGAACAGAGGCATAGAAATTAATATTTATTCAGTGCAAAATCTAGTAAATAAATGAACCTAAACTGTTGAGGTCAGTTTTAATCAACAGTTCGTGATCATTCATGGAAAACTTTCTTAAACTGACGTTTGGTCTTCTTCACAGAGTATGGAATGTACAGGGAGGATATGAAAGAGTGGTAGAATGCAGTGTCCCTCTCTTTTTGAGTTAACTACTTCGATCTACATGTCATGTGGAAGTGAAAAGAAAATCGAATTGTTCACAGAATATCGAATGTACAGGGAGGAAATGAGTTTGACGCGCAGAACTGAACGACAATTCATTCAAAACACACAAGGAAACAAGTACGCAGGGTCGACAGAGGATGAGGAAATCATTAGAATTGACAATGGCATGGAAATGAATTCATAACAGGTTCGAAAAGAGTCAAAAAAGGGCGTGAATTCGGTACCAAACGCCAGTAACGAAGCGCATTTCAATCAAGCTGTTATGTTCGTCACGCAGAAGTAAAGAATGAACACAGTGTCCCTTATCTGTTCAGGGTTTCTTTCAGATGCAAACAGAGTGGAAAAAGAAGTAAATGAATGCAGTTTCTTTCGGAGAAAAAAAGGAATGAAAATAGTATACTTCCGTTTTTTTACACTAGGTGGCGCCACCACATACCAAGGAAATCCCAGAAGAGCAGCTATTACGCCTCCCAACAACAATCTTTATTCCTTTTTGGATCTTCCTGCGTGTTGGCTGCTGTTTGACGTCGCTCCTGTGGTGTTGCTGTTAGTAAGTATTCTAGTAAGTATTTTTTCAATACTTTCTTGCCTACTTAGTGCCCTGTATTAGTGATATTATGTCTGCTAATATGTCTTCAGTTACAGGTGAGTCTCCCGACCACATTGTAGACGTACCCCCACGTCCTACGAAGAGAATGGTGAAGAGAGAAGTGCCCCCGGACGGAAACCGAGAATGGCTATTTGTGTTTATAGCCTACCTCACGTCGGTTGTAGTTTCGGGGCTTCCTCCGTGCTTTGGCCCAATAAAGGCTGCAATTACGGAGGAGTTTCCAGACACTTCGCAGAGTACCCTTGGCCAATTTCCATCTTTGGTCAGTATATTGAGTCTTTTGCTGTCACCCATAGCTACTCTTGTGGTACTGAAATGTGGTCCTCGTTTGAGTCGTTTTCTAGGAGGACTTTTTTCTGTAATTGGACTAGGTTTAAGTTGTTTTGCTAAATGTGCTGGCTTCGTAGTTTTCAGTTACGGAGTTGTGGTCGGGATCGGTTCCAGTTTAATAGTTGCAAGTTTGCTCTCCCAAATTGCAGCTTTGTTTACCTCCCGCAAGCCTTTAGCTTTTGCCTTGTATATGTGCGGAGAGTGTACGGGGGCATTTGTGCTTCCTTTTTTAATCGATTTTCTTTTAGGTGAGTACGGGTGGCGCATGGTATTTTTTGTTTTATGTGTTTTGAATGTGCCCACCTGTTTGGCTGCTGCTGCGTTCGAGAGGCCCGAATTTTATTTTGTCGAAATTTCCGAGGAAGTGGAAATTAAGAATCCTACGGAAGAAGAAAGGCCAGAAATGGTTGTTCCTATTCCCGAGGTTCCAATTTCAAGCTCCTTGAAATTATGGCATAATATCAGGGACTCAACAGGGTTGACGCTCCTGAAGAAATGGGAGTTGTGGTTGATGTTGGTGGCTATTGCTTCTCACGGATTTGGCAGTGCAGGCTTGAAGTCCATTTTTGAGAATGGCCTGAAGGAACACGAGTTCCCGATAGGACATACGTACTGCTTCTTGATGACGGTGTTTGTTCGATTCACATACGGCTTGTTTAGTGGGCAGTCTCGGATTCCAAGGAACTTGGAATACTTCCTATCGTCCTTGGCCAATGTTGGTGGCGCTATTTTAATGCTGGGCGTAGGTTGCGAGACAGTGGCTCACTATCTGGTCGTTTTGTGTCTAATGGCTATCGACAATGGGATTTGGGGAGTTCTGACACAAGTCGTTATCGGCGAGAACGTAGGTTCTATCCCCAAAGCTTCCGCTTGGATCAAATGTATCCGGGGAATTCTGGCTCTCCTCTTCCCATTGTTGAAAGACTATGTGAAGGAAGACCGTGGTCAAGAGGTGGTGGACGCGATGAGTGCTGCGCTGGCAAGTTCGGCGGCAATAGTTTCAGTTTTCTTTTTTCTGTTTAAGACATTGGGGAAGTGTTACCGATCAGCAACCGCAACTTCCACCCGATTGTAAATTTTTTTGTAATTTAGTATGTAATTTTTTTAAAGTGTTTTCATGTGTAATTTCTTGTATATATGTATATTTTGACGCTTAACTAATTTAGTTATCAGCGTATTTTTTTAATTGATTGTACATTTTTATGTGAACTTGACAAGCGTCAGACTTGCTTGGATCGCTTATTATTTTAGTGCTTAATATGTTTTAAAAAATTGCATGCTTTCTTGTTTAACGCGAAACTTTTAAAGTTTTGAGTTTTTGTTTTTATAGTATAAATTTATGCATAATGATTGAACAGACTGGTTGCATGGGGTTTTCGTGGTTTCCCTCATGTGTCACGTAAATACGGACCAGTTTTTTCAAGTCATTTTTTTATTTTATGTGAGAAGTCCTCCACGAAGGCATAAAATAAAGTTGAATGTTAATGAACACAAATAAATAAAACTGAAAACAAGCATGTTACAGGGAGGGAGACACAAATGCACAAATTCAATAAATATTTAAATAGGAATTTAACTGAATATACACACATCTATATAAACACATGCTACACACATTATAATTTGGAAATAAAAGAACATAAATAAAGTAGAAATATACATATAAAGAACATGCAACAGGGAGGGAAACACATATGTAAAATGTAAGGCTACTTTCACAGCACATACTCGGGATTTCATAGCTGCACTTGCACTCATTCAATAAATATTTAAATAGAAATTAAATTGAATACACACACATCTATATGAACACATTAATTGTTAGAAGGAGTTACATTAATTGTTAGTATTATTGGAGTTAAATTAATTGTTACATTAATTGTTAGTATTATTGGAGTTACATTAATTGTTAGAAGGACATTGTTAGAAGGAGGGAAACGCATATATGATATGTAAGGTTACTATCACAGATTTTCGGGATTTCACACATGCAATAAATCAATAAATATTTCAATAGAAATTTAATCAAACACAAAAAACACATCTATATACATGCTCTCTCTCTCTCACTCACTCACTCACTCACTCACTCACTCACTCTCTCTCTCTCTCTCTCTCTCTCTATCTATCTATCTATCTATCTATCTATCTATCTATCTATCTATCAGTCTGTCTATCTATCTATCTATCTAACTCTATCTACCTATCTATCTGTGTCTGTCTATCTGTCTCTCTATCTATCTAACTCTATCTATCTGTCTGTCTGTCAATCTATCTATCTATCTATCTGTCTCTCTCTCTATCTATCTGTCTATCTATCTATCTATCTATCTATCTATCTATCTGTCTGTCTGTCTATCTATCTATCTATCTATCTAACTCTATCTACCTATCTATCTGTGTCTGTCTATCTGTCTATCTGTCACTCTATCTATCTAACTCTATCTATCTGTCTGTCTATCTATCTATCTATCTATCTGTCTCTCTCTCTCTCTCTATCTGTCTGTCTATCTATCTATATATCTATCTATCTGTCTGTCTATCTATCTAACTCTATCTATCTATCTGTCTGTCTATCTATCTAACTCTATCTATCTATCTATCTATCTATATAACTCTATCTATCTATCTATCTATCTATCTATCTATCTGTCTCTCTGTCTAACTCTAGCTATCTATCTATCTGTCTATCTATCTATCTGTCTATCTATTTATCTATCTATCTATCTGTCTATCTATCTATCTGTCTATCTATCTGTCTGTCTGTCTGTCTATCTATCTGTCTGTATGTCTGTCTGTCTATCTATCTATCTATATATATATATGTCTATCTATCTATCTATCTATCTATCTATCTGTCTGTCTGTCTGTCTGTCTATCTATCTATCTATCTATCTATCTATCTATCTCTATCTATCTATCTATCTATCTATCTATCTATCTATTTTTATTCGAACTTGTGAAAACTACTGAATATGCATATGTTGTAATTTTCGCTCTCACAACTTTTCTTATCATAATATCTATATATTTGTATGTATATATTATGATCTAGTTGATGAAAAAAGTGTAAGGACCATTTGGAGAATCCTATTCTAGAGATTACATGTTATGCAAAGTTCAAACTATGTTAAAACAACAAATTGCACTCGAAAAAAAAACCTACATATTACAGAAGGACAACTGCACAGCAAACTCAAAATTGGTTGGCGAAAAAATCGTTGGACAGGTCCTTGTGAAAACTACTGAATATGCATATGTTGTAATTTTCGCTCTCACAACTTTTCTTATCATTATATATACATATTTGTATGTATATATTATGATCTAGTTGATGAAAAAACTGTAAGGAACATTTGGAGAATCCTATTCTAGAGATTACATGTTATGCAAAGTTCAAACTATGTTAAAACAACAAATTGCACTCGAAAAAAAACCCTACATATTACAGAAGGACAACTGCACAGCAAACTCAAAATAGGTAGGCGAAAAATCGTTGGACAGGTCCTTGTGAAAACTACTGAATATGCATATGTTGTAATTTTCGCTCTCACAACTTTTCTTATCATAATATGTACATATTTGTATGTATATATTATGATCTAGTTGATCAAAAAACTGTAAGGAACATTTGGAGAATCCTATTCTAGAGATTACATGTTATGCAAAGTTCAATCTATGTTAAAACAACAAATTGCACTCGAAAAAAAAAACCGTACATATTACAGAAGGACAACTGCACAGCAAACTCAAAATAGGTAGGCGAAAAAATCGTTGGACAGGTCCATTGAGACTGTAATTGGCTTTCCTAGTATGAAATGTAAGTAAAAGTTTGAAATTAATTATTTTTATTTATTATTAACGATGTCTCAAATTAGCTGTCCCTTTTCCCAACATGGCCTGCGCGTCAGAAAACACAGAAGTGAACTTAAAAAGTTAGAAAACATTATTTTAGATTATAAACAGTATTTTAAGTGACTAGCCCGTAAGCGCAAAAAATAAAAACTTTATTCTATTGAAAAAAAAAATGAAGAGAATGAGGGGTCCCGTAAAGACCAAAAAGCTGAGCATTCGTGATGAAAATGAATGAACAAAAGAGCCACATACCTGCGTCCTTACACGTTTGGTTTCCAAAATTAAATTGAGCGAAAACGTGTTAAAAGGTTGCCAGAAAGTAACGAAGTAGCCTTAGGAGGGCTACCAGAATTAAAAAACAGTCACGTGGAAGCGCCATTGAAATGAAAAAGGAATTTGAAATATGTATGTATTTAAAATAAAATAAATAAAAATATACATACATAAAAATATTACCGTAATGAACTGTTAGTTATGAAAAAGAAAATGATACTCAAAAGAAGTGTTAGGTGTTAAACAAAAATTATAAGCAAAAAACTGTGATGAAACCTAATCAGGTATGTAACGAAAATTTAAATTAAAAAAAAATATGAACCGAAATGAATTATCCTAAAAAATATCCGATGGAATTCATTCATGTATGTTACGAAAATTTTAATTAAATAAAAAGAAATCTTACAGGGAAACTGGCGGCGCAGCGGTCGGATCGCTGAATATTGGTTTCATGAATTTGTAACATGCATAACAGACGTCCGTCCCTCATGCAGGTAGCCGCAGTATTACCTAAACAAAAAAAAATGAATTGCTTATTTAAGAACATCTTAATAAAGAAAGAAAGAAACAGAAACGGGATTAAGAAATTGTGAGGTCTTATTAATGGCTAGACACCCAATAAAATAAAATGAAATCTTTAATTAATCAAAATACGGACATGGGAATAAATAACAGGAATCTCAGCGATGAGTAAAACGCGTACAAGAACATGTAAAAACAGAAGGCGAAAAATTCTCTTTTGCAGAAGAAAATGTGTGTGTGTGTGGGGGGGGGGGAAGTAGCCTCACAAAATAAGAGAAGTAAATAAAGATAAGATACGTGGAAGTACAGGAACAGAGGCATAGAAATTAATATTTATTCAGTGCAAAATCTAGTAAATAAATGAACCTAAACTGTTGAGGTCAGTTTTAATCAACAGTTCGTGATCATTCATGGAAAACTTTCTTAAACTGACGTTTGGTCTTCTTCACAGAGTATGGAATGTACAGGGAGGAAATGAAAGAGTGGTAGAATGCAGTGTCCCTCTCTTTTTGAGTTAACTACTTCGATCTACATGTCATGTGGAAGTGAAAAGAAAATCGAATTGTTCACAGAATATCGAATGTACAGGGAGGAAATGAGTTTGACGCGCAGAACTGAACGACAATTCATTCAAAACACACAAGGAAACAAGTACGCAGGGTCGACAGAGGATGAGGAAATCATTAGAATTGACAATGGCATGGAAATGAATTCATAACAGGTTCGAAAAGAGTCAAAAAAGGGCGTGAATTCGGTACCAAACGCCAGTAACGAAGCGCATTTCAATCAAGCTGTTATGTTCGTCACGCAGAAGTAAAGAATGAACACAGTGTCCCTTATCTGTTCAGGGTTTCTTTCAGATGCAAACAGAGTGGAAAAAGAAGTAAATGAATGCAGTTTCTTTCGGAGAAAAAAAGGAATGAAAATAGTATACTTCCGTTTTTTTTACACTAGGTGGCGCCACCACATACCAAGGAAATCCCAGAAGAGCAGCTATTACGCCTCCCAACAACAATCTTTATTCCTTTTTGGATCTTCCTGCGTGTTGGCTGCTGTTTGACGTCGCTCCTGCGGTGTTGCTGTTAGTAAGTATTCTAGTAAGTATTTTTTCAATACTTTCTTGCCTACTTAGTGCCCTGTATTAGTGATATTATGTCTGCTAATATGTCTTCAGTTACAGGTGAGTCTCCCGACCACATTGTAGACGTACCCCCACGTCCTACGAAGAGAATGGTGAAGAGAGAAGTGCCCCCGGACGGAAACCGAGCATGGCTATTTGTGTTTATAGCCTACCTCCTGTCGGTTGTAGTTTCGGGGCTTCCTCCTTGCTTTGGCCCAATAAAGGCTGCAATTACGGAGGAGTTTCCAGACACTTCGCAGAGTACCCTTGGCCAATTTCCATCTTTGGTCAGTATATTGAGTCTTTTGCTGTCACCCATAGCTACTCTTGTGGTACTGAAATGTGGTCCTCGTTTGAGTCTTTTTCTAGGAGGACTTTTTTCTGTAATTGGACTAGGTTTAAGTTGTTTTGCTAAATGTGCTGGCTTCGTAGTTTTCAGTTACGGAGTTGTGGTCGGGATCGGTTCCAGTTTAATAGTTGCAAGTTTGCTCTCCCAAATTGCAGCTTTGTTTACCTCCCGCAAGCCTTTAGCTTTTGCCTTGTATATGTGCGGAGAGTGTACGGGGGCATTTGTGCTTCCTTTTTTAATCGATTTTCTTTTAGGTGAGTACGGGTGGCGCATGGTATTTTTTGTTTTATGTGTTTTGAATGTGCCCACCTGTTTGGCTGCTGCTGCGTTCGAGAGGCCCGAATTTTATTTTGTCGAAATTTCCGAGGAAGTGGAAATTAAGAATCCTACGGAAGAAGAAAGGCCAGAAATGGTTGTTCCTATTCCCGAGGTTCCAATTTCAAGCTCCTTGAAATTATGGCATAATATCAGGGACTCAACAGGGTTGACGCTCCTGAAGAAATGGGAGTTGTGGTTGATGTTGGTGGCTATTCCTTCTCACTGATTTGGCAGTGCAGGCTTGAAGTCCATTTTTGAGAATGGCCTGAAGGAACACGAGTTCCCGATAGGACATACGTACTGCTTCTTGATGACGGTGTTTGTTCGATTCACATACGGCTTGTTTAGTGGGCAGTCTCGGATTCCAAGGAACTTGGAATACTTCCTATCGTCCTTGGCCAATGTTGGTGGCGCTATTTTAATGCTGGGCGTAGGTTGCGAGACAGTGGCTCACTATCTGGTCGTTTTGTGTCTAATGGCTATCGACAATGGGATTTGGGGAGTTCTGACACAAGTCGTTATCGGCGAGAACGTAGGTTCTATCCCCAAAGCTTCCGCTTGGATCAAATGTATCCGGGGAATTCTGGCTCTCCTCTTCCCATTGTTGAAAGACTATGTGAAGGAAGACCGTGGTCAAGAGGTGGTGGACGCGATGAGTGCTGCGCTGGCAAGTTCGGCGGCAATAGTTTCAGTTCTCTTTTTTCTGTTTAAGACATTGGGGAAGTGTTACCGATCAGCAACCGCAACTTCCACCCGATTGTAAATTTTTTTGTAATTTAGTATGTAATTTTTTTAAAGTGTTTTCATGTGTAATTTCTTGTATATATGTATATTTTGACGCTTAACTAATTTAGTTATCAGCGTATTTTTTTAATTGATTGTACATTTTTATGTGAACTTGACAAGCGTCAGACTTGCTTGGATCGCTTATTATTTTAGTGCTTAATATGTTTTAAAAAATTGCATGCTTTCTTGTTTAACGCGAAACTTTTAAAGTTTTGAGTTTTTGTTTTTATAGTATAAATTTATGCATAATGATTGAACAGACTGGTTGCATGGGGTTTTCGAGGTTTCCCTCATGTGTCACGTAAATACGGACCAGTTTTTTCAAGTCATTTTTGTATTTTATGTGAGAAGTCCTCCACGAAGGCATAAAATAAATTTGAATGTAAATGAACACAAATAAATAAAACTGAAAACAAGCATGTTAGAGGGGGGAGACACAAATGCACAAATTCAATAAATATTTAAATAGGAATTTAACTGAATATACACACATCTATATAAACAAATGCTACACACATTATAATTTGGAATTAAAAGAACATAAATAAAGTAGAAATATACATACAAAGAACATGCAACAGGGAGGGAAACACGTATGTAAAATGTAAGGCTACTTTCACAGCACATACTCGGGATTTCATAGCTGCACTTGCACTCATTCAATAAATATTTAAATAGAAATTAAATTGAATACACACACATCTATATGAACACATTAATTGTTAGAAGGAGTTACATTAATTGTTAGTATTATTGGAGTTAAATTAATTGTTACATTAATTGTTAGTATTATTGGAGTTACATTAATTGTTAGTATTATACGAGTTACATTAATTGTTAGAAGGATTGTTAGAAGGACATTGTTAGAAGGAGGGAAACGCATATATGATATGTAAGGCTACTATCACAGATTTTCGGGATTTCACACATGCAATAAATCAATAAATATTTCAATAGAAATTTAATCAAACACAAAAAACACATCTATATACATGCTCTCTCTCTCTCTCTCACTCACTCACTCACTCACTCACTCTCTCTCTCTCTCTCTCTCTATCTATCTATCTATCTATCTATCTATCTATCTCTCTATCTGTCTGTCTATCTATCTATCTGTCTGTCTATCTATCCATCTATCTATCTATCTATATAACTCTATCTACCTATCTATCTGTGTCTGTCTATCTATCTATCTGTCTGTCTATCTATCTAACTCTATCTATCTGTCTGTCTGTCTATCTATCTATCTATCTATCTATCGGTCTCTCTCTCTCTCTATCTGTCTGTCTATCTATCTATATATCTATCTATCTGTCTCTATCTATCTGTCTGTCTATCTATCTAACTCTATCTATCTATCTATCTATATCTCTATCTATCTATCTATCTATCTATCTGTCTGTCTGTCTATCTGTCTATCTATGTATCTATCTATCTATCGATCTATCTATCTATCTATCTGTCTATCTATCTGTCTGTCTGTCTGTCTGTCTGTCTATCTATCTATCTGTCTGTCTGTCTATCTATCTATCTATCTATCTATCTATCTATCTATCTATCTATCTATCTATTTTTATTCGAACTTGTGAAAACTACTGAATATGCATATGTTGTAATTTTCGCTCTCACAACTTTTCTTATCATAATATATACATATTTGTATATATATATTATGATCTAGTTGATCAAAAAACTGTAAGGAACATTTGGAGAATCCTATTCTAGAGTTAACATGTTATGCAAAGTTTAAACTATGTTAAAACAACAAATTGCACTCGAAAAAAAAACCGTACATTTTACAGAAGGACAACTGCACAGCAAACTCAAAATAGGTTGGCGAAAAAATCGTTGGACAGGTCCTTGTGAAAACTACTGAATATGCATATGTTGTAAATTTCGCTCTCACAACTTTTCTTATCATTATATATACATATTTGTATGTATATGTTATGATCTTGTTGATCAAAAAACTGTAAGAAACATTTGGAGAATCCTATTCTAGAGATTACATGTTATGCAAAGTTCAAACTATGTTAAAACAACAAATTGCACTCGAAAAAAAAACCCTACATGATATTATTATCACAGAATCATTATTATAATCATTATTATTATCATTATTATTACAGAAGGACAACTGCACAGCAAACTCAAAATAGGTAGGCGAAAAATCGTTGGACAGGTCCTTGTGAAAACTACTGAATATGCATATGTTGTAATTTTCGCTCTCACAACTTTTCTTATCATAATATATACATATTTGTATGTATATATTATGATCTAGTTGATCAAAAAACTGTAAGGAACATTTGGAGAATCCTATTCTAGAGATTACATGTTATGCAAAGTTCAATCTAGGTTAAAACAACAAATTGCACTCGAAAAAAAAAACCGTACATATTACAGAAGGACAACTGCACAGCAAACTCAAAATAGGTAGGCGAAAAAATCGTTGGACAGGTCCATTGAGATTGTAATTGGCTTTCCTAGTATGAAATGTAAGAAAAAGTTCGAAATTAATTATTTTTATTTATTATTAACGATGTCTCAAATGACCTGTCCCTTTTCCCAACATGGCCTGCGCGTCAGAAAACACAGAAGTGAACTTAAAAAGTTAGAAAACAGTATTTTAGATTATAAACAGTATTTTAAGGGACTAGCCCGTAAGCGCAAAAAATAAAAACTTTATTCTATTGAAAAAAAAAATGAAGAGAATGAGGGGTCCCGTAAAGACCAAAAAGCTGAGCATTCGTGATGAAAATGAATGAACAAAAGAACCACATACCTGCGTCCTTACACGTTTGGTTTCCAAAATTAAATTGAGCGAAAACGTGTTAAAAGGTTGCCAGAAAGTAACGAAGTAGCCTTAGGAGGGCTACCAGAATTAAAAAACAGTCACGTGGAAGCGCCATTGAAATGAAAAAGGAATTTGAAATATGTATGTATTTAAAATAAAGTAAATAAAAATATACATACATAAAAATATTACTGTAATGAACTGTTAGTTATGAAAAAGAAAATGATACTCAAAAGAAGTGTTAGGTGTTAAACAAAAATTATAGCAAAAAACTGTGATGAAACCTAATCAGGTATGTAACGAAAATTTAAATTAAAAAAAATATGAACCGAAATGAATTATCCTAAAAAACATCCGATGGAATTCATTCATGTATGTTACGAAAATTTTAATTAAATAAAAAGAAATCTTACAGGGAAACTGGCGGCGCAGCGGTCGGATCGCTGAATATTGGTTTCATGAATTTGTAACATGCATAACAGACGTCCGTCCCTCATGCAGGTAGCCGCAGTATTACCTAAACAAAATCAAAATGAATTGCTTATTTAAGAACATCTTAATAAAGAAAGAAAGAAACAGAAACGGGATTAAGAAATTGTGAGGTCTTATTAATGGCTAGACACCCAATAAAATAAAATGAAATCTTTAATTAATCAAAACACGGACATGGGATTAAATAACAGGAATCTCAGCGATGAGTAAAACGCGTACAAGAACATGTAAAAACAGAAGGCGAAAAATTCTCTTTTGCAGAAGAAAATGTGTGTGTGTGTGTGGGGGGAAGTAGCCTCACAAAATAAGAGAAGTAAATAAAGATAAGATACGTGGAAGTACAGGAACAGAGGCATGGAAATTAATAATTATTCAGTGCAAAATCTAGTAAATAAATGAACCTAAACTGTTGAGGTCAGTTTTAATCAACAGTTCGTGATCATTCATGGAAAACTTTCTTAAACTGACGTTTGGTCTTCTTCACAGAGTATGGAATGTACGGGGAGGAAATGAAAGAGTGGTAGAATGCAGTGTCCTTCTCTTTTTTAGTTAACTACTTCGATCTACATGTCATGTGGAAGTGAAAAGAAAATCGAATTGTTAACAGAATATCGAATGTACAGGGAGGAAATGAGTTTGACGCGCAGAACTGAACGACAATTCATTCAAATCACACAAGGAAACAAGTACGCAGGGTCGACAGAGGATGAGGAAATCATTAGAATTGACAATGGCATGGAAATGAATTCATAACAGGTTCGAAAAGAGTCAAAAAAAGGGCGTGAATTCGGTACCAAACGCCAGTAACGAAGCGCATTTCAATGCAGCTGTTATGTGCGTCACGCAGAAGTAAAGAATGAACACAGTGTCCCTTATCTGTTCAGGGTTTCTTTCAGATGCAAACAGAGTGGAAAAAGAAGTAAATGAATGCAGTTTCTTTCGGAGAAAAAAAGGAATGAAAATAGTATACTTCCGTTTTTTTACACTAGGTGGCGCCACCACATACCAAGGAAATCCCAGAGGAGCAGCTATTACGCCTCCCAACAAAAATCTTTATTCCTTTTTGGATCTTCCTGCGTGTTGGCTGCTGTTTGACGTCGCTCCTGCGGTGTTGCTGTTAGTAAGTATTCTAGTAAGTATTTTTTCAATACTTTCTTGCCTACTTAGTGCCCTGTATTAGTGATATTATGTCTGATAATATGTCTTCAGTTACTGGTGAGTCTCCCGACCACATTGTAGACGTACCCCCACGTCCTACAAAGAGAATGGTGAAGAGAGAAGTGCCCCCGGACGGAAACCGAGCATGGCTATTTGTGTTTATAGCCTACCTCCTGTCGGTTGTAGTTTCGGGGCTTCCTCCGTGCTTTGGCCCAATAAAGGCTGCAATTACGGAGGAGTTTCCAGACACTTCGCAGAGTACCCTTGGCCAATTTCCATCTTTGGTCAGTAACTTGAGTCTTTTGCTGTCACCCATAGCTACTCTTGTGGTACTGAAATGTGGTCCTCGTTTGAGTCTTTTTCTAGGAGGACTTTTTTCTGTAATTGGACTAGGTTTAAGTTGTTTTTCTAAATGTGCTGGCTTCCTAGTTTTCAGTTACGGAGTTGTGGTCGGGATCGGTTCCAGTTTAATAGTTGCAAGTTTGCTCTCCCAAATTGCAGCTTTGTTTACCTCCCGCAAGCCTTTAGCTTTTGCCTTGTATATGTGCGGAGAGTGTACGGGGGCATTTGTGCTTCCTTCTTTAATCGATTTTCTTTTAGGTGAGTACGGGTGGCGCATGGTATTTTTTGTTTTATGTGTTTTGAATGTGCCCACCTGTTTGGCTGCTGCTGCGTTCGAGAGGCCCGAATTTTATTTTGTCGAAATTTCCGAGGAAGTGGAAATTAAGAATACTCCGGAAGAAGAAAGGCCAGAAATGGTCGTTCCTATTCCCGAGGTTCCAATTTCAAGCTCCTTGAAATTATGGCATAATAACAGGGACTCAACAGGGTTGACGCTCCTGAAGAAATGGGAGTTGTGGTTGATGTTGGTGGCTATTGCTTCTCACGGATTTGGCAGTGCAGGCTTGAAGTCCATTTTTGAGAATGGCCTGAAGGAACACGTGTTCCCGATAGGACATACGTACTGCTTCTTGATGACGGTGTTTGTTCGATTCACATACGGCTTGTTTAGTGGGCAGTCTCGGATTCCAAGGAACTTGGAATACTTCCTATCGTCCTTGGCCAATGTTGGTGGCGCTATTTTAATGCTGGGCGTAGGTTGCGAGACGGTGGCTCACTATCTGGTCGTTTTGTGTCTAATGGCTATCGGCAATGGGATTTGGGGAGTTCTGACACCCGTCGTTATCGGCGAGAACGTAGGTTCTATCCCCAAAGCTTCCGCTTGGATCAAATGTATCCGGGGAATTCTGGCTCTCCTCTTCCCATTGTTGAAAGACCATGTGAAGGAAGACCGTGGTCAAGAGGTGGTGGACGCGATGAGTGCTGCGCTGGCAAGTTCGGCGGCAATAGTTTCACTTCTCTTTTTTCTGTTTAAGACATTGGGGAAGTGTTACCGATCAGCAACCGCAACTTCCACCCGATTGTAAATTTTTTTTGTAATTTAGTATGTAATTTTTTTAAAGTGTTTTCATGTGTAATTTCTTGTATATATGTATATTTTGACGCTTAACTAATTTAGTTATCAGCGTATTTTTTTAATTGATTGTACATTTTTATGTGAACTTGACAAGCGTCAGACTTGCTTTGATCGCTTATTATTTTAGTGCTTAATATGCTTTCTTGTTTAACGCGAAACTTTTAAAGTTTTGAGTGTTTTTTTAATTGATTGTATATTTTATGTGAACTTGACAAGCGTCAGACTTCCTTTGATCGCTTATTATTTTAGTGCTTAATATGTTTTAAAAAATTGCATGCTTTCTTGTTTAACGCGAAACTTTTAAAGTTTTGAGTTTTTGTTTTTATAGTATAAATTTATGCATAATGATTGCACAGACTGGTTGCATGGGGTTTTCGTGGTTTCCCTCATGTGTCACGTAAATACGGACCAGTTTTTTCAAGTCATTTTTGTATTTTATGTGAGAAGTCCTCCACGAAGGCATAAAATAAAGTTGAATGTAAATGAACACAAATAAATAAAACTGAAAACAAGCATGTTACAGGGGGGGGGACACAAATGCACAAATTCAATAAATATTTAAATAGGAATTTAACTGAATATACACACATCTATATAAACACATGCTACACACATTATAATTTGGAATTAAAAGAACATAAATAAAGTAGAAATATACATATAAAGACCATGCAACAGGGAGGGAAACACGTATATAAAATGTAAGGATACTTTCACAGCACATACTCGGGATTTCGTAGCTGCACTTGCACTCATTCAATAAATATTTAAATAGAAATTAAATTGAATACACACACATCTATATGAACACATTAATTGTTAGAAGGAGTTACATTAATTGTTAGTATTATTGGAGTTAAATTAATTGTTACATTAATTGTTAGTATTATTGGAGTTACATTAATTGTTACATTAATTGTTAGTATTATTGGAGTTACATTAACTGTTAGAAGGATTGTTAGAAGGACATTGTTAGAAGGAGGGAAAAGCATATATGATATGTAAGGCTACTATCACAGATTTTCGGGATTTCACACATGCAATAAATCAATAAATATTTCAATAGAAATTTAATCAAACACAAAAAACACATCTATATACATGCTCTCTCTCTCTCACTCACTCACTCTCTCTATCTATCTATCTATCTATCTATCTATCTATCTATCTGTCTATCTATCTATCTGTCTGTCTATCTATCTATCTATCTAACTCTATCTACCTATCTGTCTGTGTCTGCCTATCTATCTGTCTGTCTATCTATCTAACTCTATCTATCTGTCTGTCTGTCTATCTATCTATCTATCTATCTATCTGTCTCTCTCTCTCTATCTATCTGTCTGTCTATCTATCTATATATCGATCTATCTGTCTCTATCTATCTGTCTGTCTATCTATCTAACTCTATCTATCTATCTATCTATCTATATAACTCTATCTATCTATCTATCTCTCTATCTATCTGTCTAACTCTAGCTATCTATCTTTCTGTCTATCTATCTAACTGTATCTATCTGTCTATCTATCTATCTATCTATCTATATATCTATCTGTCTATCTATCTGTCTGTCTGTCTATCTATCTGTCTGTCTGTCTGTCTATCTATCTATCTATCTATCTATATATATATATATATATATATGTCTATCTATCTATCTATCTATCTATATATATATATATATATATGTCTATCTATCTATCTATCTATCTGTCTGTCTGTCTGTCTAACTCTATCTATCTATCTCTATCTATCTATCTATCTGTCTGTCTGTCTATCTATCTGTCTGTCTGTCTGTCTGTCTATCTGTCTGTCTGTCTGTCTATCTATCTATCTATCTATCTATTTATCTATCTATCTATTTTTATTCGAACTTGTGAAAACTACTGAATATGCATATGTTGTAATTTTCGCTCTCACAACTTTTCTTATCATAATATATATATATTTGTATGTATATGTTATGATCTGGTTGATCAAAAAACTGTAAGGAACATTTGGAGAATCCTATTCTAGAAATTACATGTTATGCAAAGTTCAAACTATGTTAAAACAACAAATTGCACTCGAAAAAAAAACCCTACATATTATTATTATCACAGAATCATTATTATAATCATTATTATTACAGAAGGACAACTGCACAGCAAACTCAAAATAGGTAGGCGAAAAATCGTTGGACAGGCCTTGTGAAAAGTACTGAATATGCATATGTTGTAATTTTCGCTCTCACAACTTTTCTTATCATAATATCTATATATTTGTATGTATATATTATGATCTAGTTGATGAAAAAATTGTAAGGAACATTTGGAGAATCCTATTCTAGAGATTACATGTTATGCAAAGTTCAATCTATGTTAAAACAACAAATTGCACTCGAAAAAAAAAAACCGTAGATATTACAGAAGGACAACTGCACAGCAAACTCAAAATAGGTAGGCGAAAAAATCGTTGGACAGGTCCATTGAGACTGTAATTGGCTTTCCTAGTATGAAATGTAAGTAAAAGTTTGAAATTAATTATTTTTATTTATTATTAACGATGTCTCAAATGACCTGTCCCTTTTCCCAACATGGCCTGCGCGTCAGAAATCACAGAAGTGAACTTAAAAAGTTAGAAAACAGTATTTTAGATTATAAACAGTATTTTAAGGGACTAGCCCGTAAGCGCAAAAAATAAAAACTTTATTCTATTGAAAAAAAAAATGAAGAGAATGAGGGGTCCCGTAAAGACCAAAAAGCTGAGCATTCGTGATGAAAATGAATGAACAAAAGAGCCACATACCTGCGTCCTTACACGTTTGGTTTCCAAAATTAAATTGAGCGAAAACGTGTTAAAAGGTTGCCAGAAAGTAACGAAGTAGCCTTAGGAGGGCTACCAGAATTAAAAAACAGTCACGTGGAAGCGCCATTGAAATGAAAAAGGAATTTGAAATATGTATGTATTTAAAATAAAGTAAATAAAAATATACATACATAAAAATATTACTGTAATGAACTGTTAGTTATGAAAAAGAAAATGATACTCAAAAGAAGTGTTAGGTGTTAAACAAAAATTATAAGCAAAAAACTGTGATGAAACCTAATCAGGTATGTAACGAAAATTTAAATTAAAAAAAATATGAACCGAAATGAATTATCCTAAAAAACATCCGATGGAATTCATTCATGTATGTTACGAAAATTTTAATTAAATAAAAAGAAATCTTACAGGGAAACTGGCGGCGCAGCGGTCGGATCGCTGAATATTGGTTTCATGAATTTGTAACATGCATAACAGACGTCCGTCCCTCATGCAGGTAGCCGCAGTATTACCTAAACAAAATCAAAATGAATTGCTTATTTAAGAACATCTTAATAAAGAAAGAAAGAAACAGAAACGGGATTAAGAAATTGTGAGGTCTTATTAATGGCTAGACACCCAATAAAATAAAATGAAATCTTTAATTAATCAAAACACGGACATGGGAATAAATAACAGGAATCTCAGCGATGAGTAAAACGCGTACAAGAACATGTAAAAACAGAAGGCGAAAAATTCTCTTTTGCAGAAGAAAATGTGTGTGTGTGTGGGGGGGGGGCGGAAGTAGCCTCACAAAATAAGAGAAGTAAATAAAGATAAGATACGTGGAAGTACAGGAACAGAGGCATAGAAATTAATATTTATTCAGTGCAAAATCTAGTAAATAAATGAACCTAAACTGTTGAGGTCAGTTTTAATCAACAGTTCGTGATCATTCATGGAAAACTTTCTTAAACTGACGTTTGGACTTCTTCACAGAGTATGGAATGTACAGGGAGGAAATGAAAGAGTGGGAGAATGCAGTGTCCTTCTCTTTTTTAGTTAACTACTTCGATCTACATGTCATGTGGAAGTGAAAAGAAAATCGAATTGTTCACAGAATATCGAATGTACAGGGAGGAAATGAGTTTGACGCGCAGAACTGAACGACAATTCATTCAAAACACACAAGGAAACAAGTACGCAGGGTCGACAGAGGATGAGGAAATCATTAGAATTGACAATGGCATGGAAATAAATTCATAACAGGTTCGAAAAGAGTCAAAAAAAGGGCGTGAATTCGGTACCAAACGCCAGTAACGAAGCGCATTTCAATGCAGCTGTTATGTGCGTCACGCAGAAGTAAAGAATGAACACAGTGTCCCTTATCTGTTCAGGGTTTCTTTCAGATGCAAACAGAGTGGAAAAAGAAGTAAATGAATGCAGTTTCTTTCGGAGAAAAAAAGGAATGAAAATAGTATACTTCCGTTTTTTTTACACTAGGTGGCGCCACCACATACCAAGGAAATCCCAGAAGAGCAGCTATTACGCCTCCCAACAACAATCTTTATTCCTTTTTGGATCTTCCTGCGTGTTGGCTGCTGTTTGACGTCGCTCCTGCGGTGTTGCTGTTAGTAAGTATTCTAGTAAGTATTTTTTCAATACTTTCTTGCCTACTTAGTGCCCTGTATTAGTGATATTATGTCTGCTAATATGTCTTCAGTTACAGGTGAGTCTCCTGACCACATTGTAGACGTACCCCCACGTCCTACGAAGAGAATGGTGAAGAGAGAAGTGCCCCCGGACGGAAACCGAGCATGGCTATTTGTGTTTATAGCCTACCTCCTGTCGGTTGTAGTTTCGGGGCTTCCTCCGTGCTTTGGCCCAATAAAGGCTGCAATTACGGAGGAGTTTCCAGACACTTCGCAGAGTACCCTTGGCCAATTTCCATCTTTGGTCAGTAACTTGAGTCTTTTGCTGTCACCCATAGCTACTCTTGTGCTACTGAAATGTGGTCCTCGTTTGAGTCTTTTTCTAGGAGGACTTTTTTCTGTAATTGGACTAGGTTTAAGTTGTTTTGCTAAATGTGCTGGCTTCGTAGTTTTCAGTTACGGAGTTGTGGTCGGGATCGGTTCCAGTTTAATAGTTGCAAGTTTGCTCTCCCAAATTGCAGCTTTGTTTACCTCCCGCAAGCCTTTAGCTTTTGCCTTGTATATGTGCGGAGAGTGTACGGGGGCATTTGTGCTTCCTTTTTTAATCGATTTTCTTTTAGGTGAGTACGGGTGGCGCATGGTATTTTTTGTTTTATGTGTTTTGAATGTGCCCACCTGTTTGGCTGCTGCTGCGTTCGAGAGGCCCGAATTTTATTTTGTCGAAATTTCCGAGGAAGTGGAAATTAAGAATCCTACGGAAGAAGAAAGGCCAGAAATGGTTGTTCCTATTCCCGAGGTTCCAATTTCAAGCTCCTTGAAATTATGGCATAATATCAGGGACTCAACAGGGTTGACGCTCCTGAAGAAATGGGAGTTGTGGTTGATGTTGGTGGCTATTGCTTCTCACGGATTTGGCAGTGCAGGCTTGAAGTCCATTTTTGAGAATGGCCTGAAGGAACACGAGTTCCCGATAGGACATACGTACTGCTTCTTGACGACGGTGTTTGTTCGATTCACATACGGCTTGTTTAGTGGGCAGTCTCGGATTCCAAGGAACTTGGAATACTTCCTATCGTCCTTGGCCAATGTTGGTGGCGCTATTTTAATGCTGGGCGTAGGTTGCGAGACAGTGGCTCACTATCTGGTCGTTTTGTGTCTAATGGCTATCGGCAATGGGATTTGGGTAGTTCTGACACCCGTCGTTATCGGCGAGAACGTAGGTTCTATCCCCAAAGCTTTCGCTTGGATCAAATGTATCCGGGGAATTCTGGCTCTCCTCTTCCCATTGTTGAAAGACCATGTGAAGGAAGACCGTGGTCAAGAGGTTGTGGACGCGATGAGTGCTGCGCTGGCAAGTTCGGCGGCAATAGTTTCACTTCTCTTTTTTCTGTTTAAGACATTGGGGAAGTGTTACCGATCAGCAACCGCAACTTCCACCCGATTGTAAATTTTTTTGTAATTTAGTATGTAATTTTCTTAAAGTGTTTTCATGTGTAATTTCTTGTATATATGTATATTTTGACGCTTAACTAATTTAGTTATCAGCGTATTTTTTTAATTGATTGTACATTTTCTTGTTTAACGCGAAACTTTTAAAGTTTTGAGTGTTTTTTTTTAATTGATTGTATATTTTATGTGAACTTTACAAGCGTCAGACTTGCTTTGATCGCTTATTATTTTAGTGCTTAATATGTTTTAAAAAATTGCATGCTTTCTTGTTTAACGCGAAACTTTTAAAGTTTTCAGTTTTTGTTTTTATAGTATAAATTTATGCATAATGATTGAACAGACTGGTTGCATGGGGTTATCGTGGTTTCCTTCATGTGTCACGTAAATGCGGACCAGTTTTTTCAAGTCATTTTTGTATTTTATGTGAGAAGTCCTCCACGAAGGCATAAAATAAAGTTGAATGTAAATGAACACAAATAAAGAAAACTGAAAACAAGCATGTTACAGGGGGGGAGACACAAATGCACAAATTCAATAAATATTTAAATAGGAATTTAACTGAATATACACACATCTATATAAACACATGCTACACACATTATAATTTGGAATTAAAAGAACATAAATAAAGTAGAAATATACATACAAAGAACATGCAACAGGGAGGGAAACACGTATGTAAAATGTAAGGCTACTTTCACAGCACATACTCGGGATTTCATAGCTGCACTTGCACTCATTCAATAAATATTTAAATAGAAATTAAATTGAATACACACACATCTATATGAACACATTAATTGTTAGAAGGAGTTACATTAATTGTTAGTATTATTGGAGTTAAATTAATTGTTACATTAATTGTTAGTATTATTGGAGTTACATTAATTGTTAGTATTATACGAGTTACATTAATTGTTAGAAGGATTGTTAGAAGGACATTGTTAGAAGGAGGGAAACGCATATATGATATGTAAGGCTACTATCACAGATTTTCGGGATTTCACACATGCAATAAATCAATAAATATTTCAATAGAAATTTAATCAAACACAAAAAACACATCTATATACATGCTCTCTCTCTCTCTCTCACTCACTCACTCACTCACTCACTCTCTCTCTCTCTCTCTCTCTCTATCTATCTATCTATCTATCTATCTATCTATCTCTCTATCTGTCTGTCTATCTATCTATCTGTCTGTCTATCTATCCATCTATCTATCTATCTATATAACTCTATCTACCTATCTATCTGTGTCTGTCTATCTATCTATCTGTCTGTCTATCTATCTAACTCTATCTATCTGTCTGTCTGTCTATCTATCTATCTATCTATCTATCGGTCTCTCTCTCTCTCTATCTGTCTGTCTATCTATCTATATATCTATCTATCTGTCTCTATCTATCTGTCTGTCTATCTATCTAACTCTATCTATCTATCTATCTATATCTCTATCTATCTATCTATCTATCTATCTATCTGTCTGTCTATCTGTCTATCTATGTATCTATCTATCTATCGATCTATCTATCTATCTATCTGTCTATCTATCTGTCTGTCTGTCTGTCTGTCTGTCTATCTATCTATCTGTCTGTCTGTCTATCTATCTATCTATCTATCTATCTATCTATCTATCTATCTATCTATCTATTTTTATTCGAACTTGTGAAAACTACTGAATATGCATATGTTGTAATTTTCGCTCTCACAACTTTTCTTATCATAATATATACATATTTGTATATATATATTATGATCTAGTTGATCAAAAAACTGTAAGGAACATTTGGAGAATCCTATTCTAGAGTTAACATGTTATGCAAAGTTTAAACTATGTTAAAACAACAAATTGCACTCGAAAAAAAAACCGTACATTTTACAGAAGGACAACTGCACAGCAAACTCAAAATAGGTTGGCGAAAAAATCGTTGGACAGGTCCTTGTGAAAACTACTGAATATGCATATGTTGTAAATTTCGCTCTCACAACTTTTCTTATCATTATATATACATATTTGTATGTATATGTTATGATCTTGTTGATCAAAAAACTGTAAGAAACATTTGGAGAATCCTATTCTAGAGATTACATGTTATGCAAAGTTCAAACTATGTTAAAACAACAAATTGCACTCGAAAAAAAAACCCTACATGATATTATTATCACAGAATCATTATTATAATCATTATTATTATCATTATTATTACAGAAGGACAACTGCACAGCAAACTCAAAATAGGTAGGCGAAAAATCGTTGGACAGGTCCTTGTGAAAACTACTGAATATGCATATGTTGTAATTTTCGCTCTCACAACTTTTCTTATCATAATATATACATATTTGTATGTATATATTATGATCTAGTTGATCAAAAAACTGTAAGGAACATTTGGAGAATCCTATTCTAGAGATTACATGTTATGCAAAGTTCAATCTAGGTTAAAACAACAAATTGCACTCGAAAAAAAAAACCGTACATATTACAGAAGGACAACTGCACAGCAAACTCAAAATAGGTAGGCGAAAAAATCGTTGGACAGGTCCATTGAGATTGTAATTGGCTTTCCTAGTATGAAATGTAAGAAAAAGTTCGAAATTAATTATTTTTATTTATTATTAACGATGTCTCAAATGACCTGTCCCTTTTCCCAACATGGCCTGCGCGTCAGAAAACACAGAAGTGAACTTAAAAAGTTAGAAAACAGTATTTTAGATTATAAACAGTATTTTAAGGGACTAGCCCGTAAGCGCAAAAAATAAAAACTTTATTCTATTGAAAAAAAAAATGAAGAGAATGAGGGGTCCCGTAAAGACCAAAAAGCTGAGCATTCGTGATGAAAATGAATGAACAAAAGAACCACATACCTGCGTCCTTACACGTTTGGTTTCCAAAATTAAATTGAGCGAAAACGTGTTAAAAGGTTGCCAGAAAGTAACGAAGTAGCCTTAGGAGGGCTACCAGAATTAAAAAACAGTCACGTGGAAGCGCCATTGAAATGAAAAAGGAATTTGAAATATGTATGTATTTAAAATAAAGTAAATAAAAATATACATACATAAAAATATTACTGTAATGAACTGTTAGTTATGAAAAAGAAAATGATACTCAAAAGAAGTGTTAGGTGTTAAACAAAAATTATAAGCAAAAAACTGTGATGAAACCTAATCAGGTATGTTAAGAAAATTTAAATTAAAAAAAAATATGAATCGAAATGAATTATTCTAAAAAATATCCGATGGAATTCATTCATGTATGTTACGAAAATTTTAATTAAATAAAAAGAAATCTTACAGGGAAACTGGCGGCGCAGCGGTCGGATCGCTGAATATTGGTTTCATGAATTTGTAACATGCATAACAGACGTCCGTCCCTCATGCAGGTAGCCGCAGTATTACCTAAACAAACAAAAAAAATGAATTGCTTATTTAAGAACATCTTAATAAAGAAAGAAAGAAACAGAAACGGGATTAAGAAATTGTGAGGTCTTATTAATGGCTAGACACCCAATAAAATAAAATGAAATCTTTAATTAATCAAAATACGGACATGGGAATAAATAACAGGAATCTCAGCGATGAGTAAAACGCGTACAAGAACATGTAAAAAGAGAAGGCGAAAAATTCTCTTTTGCAGAAGAAAATGTGTGTGTGTGTGGGGGGGGAAGTAGCCTCACAAAATAAGAGAAGTAAATAAAGATAAGATACGTGGAAGTACAGGAACAGAGGCATGGAAATTAATATTTATTCAGTGCAAAATCTAGTAAATAAATGAACCTAAACTGTTGAGGTCAGTTTTAATCAACAGTTCGTGATCATTCATGGAAAACTTTCTTAAACTGACGTTTGATCTTCTTCACAGAGTATGGAATGTACAGGGAGGAAATGAAAGAGTGGTAGAATGCAGTGTCCTTCTCTTTTTTAGTTAACTACTTCGATCTACATGTCATGTGGAAGTGAAAAGAAAATCGAATTGTTCACAGAATATCGAATGTACAGGGAGGAAATGAGTTTGACGCGCAGAACTGAACGACAATTCATTCAAATCACACAAGGAAACAAGTACGCAGGGTCGACAGAGGATGAGGAAATCATTAGAATTGACAATGGCATGGAAATGAATTCATAACAGGTTCGAAAAGAGTCAAAAAAAGGGCGTGAATTCGGTACCAAACGCCAGTAACGAAGCGCATTTCAATGCAGCTGTTATGTGCGTCACGCAGAAGTAAAGAATGAACACAGTGTCCCTTATCTGTTCAGGGTTTCTTTCAGATGCAAACAGAGTGGAAAAAGAAGTAAATGAATGCAGTTTCTTTCGGAGAAAAAAAGGAATGAAAATAGTATACTTCCGTTTTTTTACACTAGGTGGCGCCACCACATACCAAGGAAATCCCAGAGGAGCAGCTATTACGCCTCCCAACAAAAATCTTTATTCCTTTTTGGATCTTCCTGCGTGTTGGCTGCTGTTTGACGTCGCTCCTGCGGTGTTGCTGTTAGTAAGTATTCTAGTAAGTATTTTTTCAATACTTTCTTGCCTACTTAGTGCCCGGTATTAGTGATATTATGTCTGCTAATATGTCTTCAGTTACTGGTGAGTCTCCCGACCACATTGTAGACGTACCCCCACGTCCTACAAAGAGAATGGTGAAGAGAGAAGTGCCCCCGGACGGAAACCGAGCATGGCTATTTGTGTTTATAGCCTACCTCCTGTCGGTTGTAGTTTCGGGGCTTCCTCCGTGCTTTGGCCCAATAAAGGCTGCAATTACGGAGGAGTTTCCAGACACTTCGCAGAGTACCCTTGGCCAATTTCCATCTTTGGTCAGTAACTTGAGTCTTTTGCTGTCACCCATAGCTACTCTTGTGGTACTGAAATGTGGTCCTCGTTTGAGTCTTTTTCTAGGAGGACTTTTTTCTGTAATTGGACTAGGTTTAAGTTGTTTTGCTAAATGTGCTGGCTTCCTAGTTTTCAGTTACGGAGTTGTGGTCGGGATCGGTTCCAGTTTAATAGTTGCAAGTTTGCTCTCCCAAATTGCAGCTTTGTTTACCTCCCGCAAGCCTTTAGCTTTTGCCTTGTATATGTGCGGAGAGTGTACGGGGGCATTTGTGCTTCCTTCTTTAATCGATTTTCTTTTAGGTGAGTACGGGTGGCGCATGGTATTTTTTGTTTTATGTGTTTTGAATGTGCCCACCTGTTTGGCTGCTGCTGCGTTCGAGAGGCCCGAATTTTATTTTGTCGAAATTTCCGAGGAAGTGGAAATTAAGAATACTCCGGAAGAAGAAAGGCCAGAAATGGTCGTTCCTATTCCCGAGGTTCCAATTTCAAGCTCCTTGAAATTATGGCATAATAACAGGGACTCAACAGGGTTGACGCTCCTGAAGAAATGGGAGTTGTGGTTGATGTTGGTGGCTATTGCTTCTCACGGATTTGGCAGTGCAGGCTTGAAGTCCATTTTTGAGAATGGCCTGAAGGAACACGTGTTCCCGATAGGACATACGTACTGCTTCTTGATGACGGTGTTTGTTCGATTCACATACGGCTTGTTTAGTGGGCAGTCTCGGATTCCAAGGAACTTGGAATACTTCCTATCGTCCTTGGCCAATGTTGGTGGCGCTATTTTAATGCTGGGCGTAGGTTGCGAGACGGTGGCTCACTATCTGGTCGTTTTGTGTCTAATGGCTATCGGCAATGGGATTTGGGGAGTTCTGACACCCGTCGTTATCGGCGAGAACGTAGGTTCTATCCCCAAAGCTTCCGCTTGGATCAAATGTATCCGGGGAATTCTGGCTCTCCTCTTCCCATTGTTGAAAGACCATGTGAAGGAAGACCGTGGTCAAGAGGTGGTGGACGCGATGAGTGCTGCGCTGGCAAGTTCGGCGGCAATAGTTTCACTTCTCTTTTTTCTGTTTAAGACATTGGGGAAGTGTTACCGATCAGCAACCGCAACTTCCACCCGATTGTAAATTTTTTTTGTAATTTAGTATGTAATTTTTTTAAAGTGTTTTCATGTGTAATTTCTTGTATATATGTATATTTTGACGCTTAACTAATTTAGTTATCAGCGTATTTTTTTAATTGATTGTACATTTTTATGTGAACTTGACAAGCGTCAGACTTGCTTTGATCGCTTATTATTTTAGTGCTTAATATGCTTTCTTGTTTAACGCGAAACTTTTAAAGTTTTGAGTGTTTTTTTAATTGATTGTATATTTTATGTGAACTTGACAAGCGTCAGACTTCCTTTGATCGCTTATTATTTTAGTGCTTAATATGTTTTAAAAAATTGCATGCTTTCTTGTTTAACGCGAAACTTTTAAAGTTTTGAGTTTTTGTTTTTATAGTATAAATTTATGCATAATGATTGCACAGACTGGTTGCATGGGGTTTTCGTGGTTTCCCTCATGTGTCACGTAAATACGGACCAGTTTTTTCAAGTCATTTTTGTATTTTATGTGAGAAGTCCTCCACGAAGGCATAAAATAAAGTTGAATGTAAATGAACACAAATAAATAAAACTGAAAACAAGCATGTTACAGGGGGGGAGACACAAATGCACAAATTCAATAAATATTTAAATAGGAATTTAACTGAATATACACACATCTATATAAACACATGCTACACACATTATAATTTGGAATTAAAAGAACATAAATAAAGTAGAAATATACATATAAAGACCATGCAACAGGGAGGGAAACACGTATATAAAATGTAAGGATACTTTCACAGCACATACTCGGGATTTCATAGCTGCACTTGCACTCATTCAATAAATATTTAAATGGAAATTAAATTGAATACACACACATCTATATGAACACATTAATTGTTAGAAGGAGTTAAATTAATTGTTACATTAATTGTTAGTATTATTGGAGTTACATTAATTGTTACATTAATTGTTAGTATTATTGGAGTTACATTAATTGTTAGAAGGATTGTTAGAAGGAGGGAAACGCATATATGATATGTAAGGCTACTATCACAGATTTTCGGGATTTCACACATGCAATAAATCAATAAATATTTCAATAGAAATTTAATCAAACACAAAAATCACATCTATATACATGCTCTCTCTCTCTCTCTCTCACTCACTTACTCACTCACTCACTCACTCTCTGTCTCTCTCTCTCTCTCTATCTATCTATCTATCTGTCTGTCTATCTATCTGTCTATCTATCTATCTATCTATCTAACTCTATCTACCTATCTATCTGTGTCTGTCTATCTATCTATCTGTCTGTCTATCTATCTAACTCTATCTATCTGTCTGTATGTCTATCTATCTATCTATCTATCTATCTGTCTCTCTCTCTCTATCTATCTATCTGTCTGTCTATCTATCTAACTCTATCTATCTATCTATCTATCTATCTATATAACTCTATCTATCTATCTATCTGTCTGTCTATCTGTCTAACCAAGCTATCTATCTGTCTGTCTATCTATCTAACTCTATCTATCTGTCTATCTATCTATCTATCTATCTGTCTATCTATCTATCTATCTGTCTATCTATCTGTCTGTCTGTCTATCTATCTGTCTGTCTGTCTGTCTGTCTATCTATCTATCTGTCTGTCTGTCTGTCTATCTATCTATCTATCTATCTATCTATTTATCTATCTATCTATTTTTATTCGAACTTGTGAAAACTACTGAATATGCATATGTTGTAATTTTCGCTCTCACAACTTTTCTTATCATAATATATATATATTTGTATGTATATGTTATGATCTAGTTGATCAAAAAACTGTAAGGAACATTTGGAGAATCCTATTCTAGAAATTACATGTTTTGCAAAGTTCAAACTATGTTAAAACAACAAATTGCACTGGAGAAAAAAACCCTACACATTATTATTATCACAGAATCATTATTATAATCATTATTATTATCATTATTATTACAGAAGGACAACTGCACAGCAAACTCAAAATAGGTAGGCGAAAAATCGTTGGACAGGTCCTTGTGAAAACTACTGAATATGCATATGTTGTAATTTTCGCTCTCACAACTTTTCTTATCATAATATATACATATTTGTATGTATATATTATGATCTAGTTGATGAAAAAACTGTAAGGAACATTTGGAGAATCCTATTCTAGAGATTACATGTTATGCAAAGTTCAAACTATGTTAAAACAACAAATTGCACTCGAAAAAAAACCCTACATATTACAGAAGGACAACTGCACAGCAAACTCAAAATAGGTAGGCGAAAAATCGTTGGACAGGTCCTGGTGAAAACTACTGAATATGCATATGTTGTAATTTTCGCTCTCACAAATTTTCTTATCATAATATATACATATTTGTATGTATATATTATGATCTAGTTGATCAAAAAACTGTAAGGAACATTTGGAGAATCCTATTCTAGAGATTATATGTTATGCAAAGTTCAATCTATGTTAAAACAACAAATTGCACTCGAAAAAAAAACCGTACATATTACAGAAGGACAACTGCACAGCAAACTCAAAATAGGTAGGCGAAAAAATCGTTGGACAGGTCCATTGAGACTGTAATTGGCTTTCCTAGTATGAAATGTAAGTAAAAGTTTGAAATTAATTATTTTTATTTATTATTAACGATGTCTCAAATGACCTGTCCCTTTCCCCAACATGGCCTGCGCGTCAGAAAACACAGAAGTGAACTTAAAAAGTTAGGAAACAGTATTTTAGTTATAAACAGTATTTTAAGGGACTAGCCCGTAAGCGCAAAAAATAAAAACTTTACTCTATTGAAAAAAAAAAAAAATGAAGAGAATGAGGGGTCCCGTAAAGAGCAAAAAGCTGAGCATTCGTGATGAAAATGAATGAACAAAAGAGCCACATACCTGCGTCCTTACACGTTTGGTTTCCAAAATTAAATTGAGCGAAAACGTGTTAAAAGGTTGCCAGAAAGTAACGAAGTAGCCTTAGGATGGCTACCAGAATTAAAAAACAGTCACGTGGAAGCGCCATTGAAATGAAAAAGGAATTTGAAATATGTATGTATTTAAAATAAAGTAAATAAAAATATACATACATAAAAATATTACTGTAATGAACTGTTAGTTATGAAAAAGAAAATGATACTCAAAAGAAGTGTTAGGTGTTAAACAAAAATTATAAGCAAAAAACTGTGATGAAACCTAATCAGGTATGTAACGAAAATTTAAATTAAAAAAAAATATGAACGGAAATGAATTATCCTAAAATATATCCGATGGAATTCATTCATGTATGTTACGAAAATTTTAATTAAATAAAAAGAAATCTTACAGGGAAACTGGCGGCGCAGCGGTCGGATCGCTGAATATTGGTTTCATGAATTTGTAACATGAATAACAGACGTCCGTCCCTCATTCAGGTAGCCGCAGTATTAACTAAACAAAAAAAAAAATGAATTGCTTATTTAAGAACATCTTAATAAAGAAAGAAAGAAACAGAAACGGGATTAAGAAATTGTGAGGTCTTATTAATGGCTAGACACCCAATAAAATAAAATGAAATCTTTAATTAATCAAAATACGGACATGGGAATAAATAACAGGAATCTCAGCGATGAGTAAAACGCGTACAAGAACATGTAAAAACAGAAGGCGAAAAATTCTCTTTTGCAGAAGAAAATGTGTGTGTGTGTGGGGGGGGGGGAAGTAGCCTCACAAAATAAGAGAAGTAAATAAAGATAAGATACGTGGAAGTACAGGAACAGAGACATAGAAATTAATATTTATTCAGTGCAAAATCTAGTAAATAAATGAACCTAAACTGTTGAGGTCAGTTTTAATCAACAGTTCGTGATCATTCATGGAAAACTTTCTTAAACTGACGTTTGGTCTTCTTCACAGAGTATGGAATGTACAGGGAGGAAATGAAAGAGTGGTAGAATGCAGTGTCCCTCTCTTTTTGAGTTAACTACTTCGATCTACATGTCATGTGGAAGTGAAAAGAAAATCGAATTGTTCACAGAATATCGAATGTACAGGGAGGAAATGAGTTTGACGCGCAGAACTGAACGACAATTCATTCAAAACACACAAGGAAACAAGTACGCAGGGTCGACAGAGGATGAGGAAATCATTAGAATTGACAATGGCATGGAAATGAATTCATAACAGGTTCGAAAAGAGTCAAAAAAAGGGCGTGAATTCGGTACCAAACGCCAGTAACGAAGCGCATTTCAATGCAGCTTTTATGTGCGTCACGCAGAAGTAAAGAATGAACACAGTGTCCCTTATCTGTTCAGGGTTTCTTTCAGATGCAAACAGAGTGGAAAAAGAAGTAAATGAATGCAGTTTCTTTCAGAGAAAAAAGGAATGAAAATAAAGTCTGTTCAAGGAAATAAACTTTTAAATAATTAGTGGAAAATGCTTACACCACCTTTGAAAGTGGAATGAAAAGTTGAAATACTTTATCGGATATTGTTCTAATTCAATGGTGAGAAAGCTATGAGAGTTACATCAAACTGTTAGCAAAGCTGAACTGTTGAAAGGAATTGTTAGAAAAGCAAATTCAACAAATGTAAATAGAGTTGAATAAATGTGAATGTTCTTTCGGAAACTGTAACGGGAGCACTCAGAAAGAGTTGTGCTTGCTATAATTTTTGAAATGGAATCGAAATTTTTATGAGAATAAAGAGTTGTAGAAGCAGTGACGCTTAACTAATTTAGTTATCAGCGTATTTTTTTAATTGATTGTACATTTTTATGTGAACTTGACAAGCGTCAGACTTGCTTTGATCGCTTATTATTTTAGTGCTTAACATGTTTTAAAAAATTGCATGCTTTCTTGTTTAACGCGAAACTTTTAAAGTTTTGAGTTCTTGTTTTTATAGTATAAATTTATGCATAATGATTGAACAGACTGGTTGCATGGGGTTTTCGTGGTTTCCCTCATGTGTCACGTAAATACGGACCAGTTTTTTCAAGTCATTTTTGTATTTTATGTGAGAAGACCTCCACGAAGGCATAAAATAAAGTTGAATGTAAATGAACACAAATAAATAAAACTGAAAACAAGCATGTTACAGGGAGGGAGACACAATTGCACAAATTCAATAAATATTTAAATAGGAATTTAACTGAATATACACACATCTATATAAACACATGCTACACACATTATAATTTTGAAATTAAAAGAACATAAATAAAGTAGAAATATACATATAAAGAACGTGCAACAGGGAGGGAAACACGTATGTAAAATGTAAGGCTACTTTCACAGCACATACTCGGGATTTCATAGCTGCACTTGCACTCATTCAATAAATATTTAAATAGAAATTAAATTGAATACACACACATCTATATGAACATATTAATTGTTAGAAGGAGTTACATTAATTGTTAGTATTATTGCAGTTAAATTAAGTGTTACATTAATTGTTAGTATTATTGGAGTTACATTAATTGTTACATTAATTGTTAGTATTATTGGAGTTACATTCATTGTTAGAAGGACATTGTTAGAAGGAGGGAAACGCATATGTGATATGTAAGGCTACTATCACAGATTTTCGGGATTTCACACATGCAATAAATCAATAAATATTTCAATAGAAATTTAATCAAACACAAAAAACACATCTATATACATGCTCTCTCTCTCTCTCACTCACTCACTCACTCACTCTCTCTCTCTCTCTCTCTATCTATCTATCATTCTGTCTATCTATCTATCTAACTCTATCTACCTATCTATCTGTGTCTGTCTATCTATCTATCTATCTATCTATCTATCTATATATATATATATGTCTATCTATCTATCTATCTATCTATATATATATATGTCTATCTATCTATCTATCTATCTATCTATCTGTCTATCTAACTCTATCTATCTGTCTGTCTATCTAACTCTATCTATCTATCTATCTATCTATCTATTTTTATTCGAACTTGTGAAAACTACTGAATATGCATATGTTGTAATTTTCGCTCTCACAACTTTTCTTATCATAATATATACATATTTGTATATATATTTTATGATCTAGTTGAGCAAAAAACTGTAAGGAACATTTGGAGAGTCGTATTCTAGAGATTACATGTTATGCAAAGTTCAAACTATGGTAAAACAACAAATTGCACTCGAAAAAAAAACCCTACATATTACAGAAGGACAACTGCACAGCAAACTCAAAATAGGTAGGCGAAAAATCGTTGGACAGGCCTTGTGAAAACTACTGAATATGCATATGTTGTAATTTTCGCTCTCACAACTTTTCTTATCAATTTATATATACATATTTGTATGTATAAATTATGATCTAGTTGATCAAAAAACTGTAAGGAACATTTGGAGAATCCTATTCGAGAGATTACATGTTATGCAAAGTTCAAACTATGGTAAAACAACAAATTGCACTCGAAAAAAAAACCCTACATATTACAGAAGGACAACTGCACAGCAAACTCAAAATAGGTAGGCGAAAAATCGTTGGACAGGCCTTGTGAAAACTACTGAATATGCATATGTTGTAATTTTCGCTCTCACAACTTTTCTTATCAATTTATATATACATATTTGTATGTATATATTATGATCTAGTTGATCAAAAAACTGTAAGGAACATTTGGAGAATCCTATTCGAGAGATTACATGTTATGCAAAGTTCAATCTATGTTAAAACAACAAATTGCACTCGAAAAAAAAAACCCTACATATTACAGAAGGACAACTGCACAGCAAACTCAAAATAGGTAGGCGAAAACATCGTTGGACAGGTCCATTGAGACTGTAATTGGCTTTCCTAGTATGAAATGTAAGTAAAAGTTTGAAATTAATTATTTTTATTTATTATTAACGATGTCTCAAATGATCTGTCCCTTTTCCCAACATGGCCTGCGCGTCAGAAAACACAGAAGTGAACTTAAAAAGTTAGAAAACAGTATTTTAGATTATAAACAGTATTTTAAGGGACTAGCCCGTAAGCGCAAAAAATAAAAACTTTATTCTATTGAAAAAAAAAAAAATGAAGAGAATGAGGGGTCCCGTAAAGACCAAAAAGCTGAGCATTCGTGATGAAAATGAATGAACAAAAGAGCCACATACCTGCGTCCTTTCACGTTTGGTTTCCAAAATTAAATTGAGCGAAAACGTGTTAAAAGGTTGCCAGAAAGTAACGATGTCGCCTTAGGAGTGCTACCAGAATTAAAAAACAGTCACGTGGAAGCGCCATTGAAATGAAAAAGGAATTTGAAATATGTATGTATTTAAAATAAAGTAAGTAAAAATATACATACATAAAAATATTACTGTAATGAACTGTTAGTTATGAAAAAGAAAATGATACTCAAAAGAAGTGTTAGGTGTTAAACAAAAATTATAGCAAAAAACTGTGATGAAACCTAATCAGGTATGTAACGAAAATTTAAATTAAAAAAAAATATGAACCGAAATGAATTATCCTAAAAAATATCCGATGGAATTCATTCATGTATGTTACGAAAATTTTAATTAAATAAAAAGAAATCTTACAGGGAAACTGGCGGCGCAGCGGTCGGATCGCGGAATATTGGTTTCATGAATTTGTAACATGCATAACAGACGTCCGTCCCTCATGCAGGTAGCCGCAGTATTAACTAAACAAAAAAAAATGAATTGCTTATTTAAGAACATCTTAATAAAGAAAGAAAGAAACAGAAACGGGATTAAGAAATTGTGAGGTCTTATTAATGGCTAGACACCCAATAAAATAAAATGAAATCTTTAATTAATCAAAATACGGACATGGGAATAAATAACAGGAATCTCAGCGATGAGTAAAACGCGTACAAGAACATGTAAAAACAGAAGGCGAAAAATTCTCTTTTGCAGAAGAAAATGTGTGTGTGTGCGGGGGGGGGGCAAGTAGCCTCACAAAATAAGAGAAGTAAATAAAGATAACATACGTGGAAGTAGGAAGTACAGGAACAGAGGCATAGAAATTAATATTTATTCAGTGCAAAATCTAGTAAATAAATGAACCTAAACTGTTGAGGTCAGTTTTAATCAACAGTTCGTGATCATTCATGGAAAACTTTCTTAAACTGACGTTTGGTCTTCTTCACAGAGTATGGAATGTACAGGGAGGAAATGAAAGAGTGGTAGAATGCAGTGTCCCTCTCTTTTTGAGTTAACTACTTCGATCTACATGTCATGTGGAAGTGAAAAGAAAATCGAATTGTTCACAGAATATCGAATGTACAGGGAGGAAATGAGTTTGACGCGCAGAACTGAACGACAATTCATTCAAAACACACAAGGAAACAAGTACGCAGGGTCGACAGAGGATGAGGAAATCATTAGAATTGACAATGGCATGGAAATGAATTCATAACAGGTTCGAAAAGAGTCAAAAAAGGGCGTGAATTCGGTACCAAACGCCAGTAACGAAGCGCATTTCAATGCAGCTTTTATGTGCGTCACGCAGAAGTAAAGAATGAACACAGTGTCCCTTATCTGTTCAGGGTTTCTTTCAGATGCAAACAGAGTGGAAAAAGAAGTAAATGAATGCAGTTTCTTTCAGAGAAAAAAGGAATGAAAATAAAGTCTGTTCAAGGAAATAAACTTTTAAATAATTAGTGGAAAATGCTTACACCACCTTTGAAAGTGGAATGAAAAGTTGAAATACTTTATCGGATATTGTTCTAATTCAACGGTGAGAAAGCTATGAGAGTTACATCAAACTGTTAGCAAAGCTGAACTGTTGAATAGAATTGTTAGAAAAGCAAATTCAACAAATGTAAATAGAGTTGAATAAATGTGAATGTTCTTTCGGAAACTGTAACGGGAGCACTCAGAAAGAGTTGTGCTTGCTATAATTTTTGAAATGGAATCGAAATTTTTATGAGAATAAAGAGTTGTAGAAGCAGTGACGCTTAACTAATTTAGTTATCAGCGTATTTTTTTAATTGATTGTACATTTTTATGTGAACTTGACAAGCGTCAGACTTGCTTTGATCGCTTATTATTTTAGTGCTTAATATGTTTTAAAAAATTGCATGCTTTCTTGTTTAACGCGAAACTTTTAAAGTTTTGAGTTCTTGTTTTTATAGTATAAATTTATGCATAATGATTGAACAGACTGGTTGCATGGGGTTTTCGTGGTTTCCCTCATGTGTCACGTAAATACGGACCAGTTTTTTCAAGTCATTTTTGTATTTTATGTGAGAAGACCTCCACGAAGGCATAAAATAAAGTTGAATGTAAATGAACACAAATAAATAAAACTGAAAACAAGCATGTTACAGGGAGGGAGACACAAATGCACAAATTCAATAAATATTTAAATAGGAATTTAACTGAATATACACACATCTATATAAACACATGCTACACACATTATAATTTTGAAATTAAAAGAACATAAATAAAGTAGAAATATACATATAAAAAACATGCAACAGGGAGGGAAACACGTATGTAAAATGTAAGGCTACTTTCACAGCACATACTCGGGATTTCATAGCTGCACTTGCACTCATTCAATAAATATTTAAATAGAAATTAAATTGAATACACACACATCTATATGAACACATTAATTGTTAGAAGGAGTTACATTAATTGTTAGTATTATTGGAGTTAAATTAAGTGTTACATTAATTGTTAGTATTATTGGAGTTACATTAATTGTTACATTAATTGTTAGTATTATTGGAGTTACATTAATTGTTAGAAGGACATTGTTAGAAGGAGGGAAACGCATATGTGATATGTAAGGCTACTATCACAGATTTTCGGGATTTCACACATGCAATAAATCAATAAATATTTCAATAGAAATTTAATCAAACACAAAAAACACATCTATATACATGCTCTCTCTCTCTCTCACTCACTCACTCACTCACTCACTCTCTCTCTCTCTCTCTCTATCTATCTATCTGTCTATCTATCTATCTAACTCTATCTACCTATCTATCTGTGTCTGTCTATCTATCTATCTATCTATCTATCTATATATATATATATATGTCTATCTATCTATCTATCTATATATATATATATATATATATATGTCTATCTATCTATCTATCTATCTATCTATCTATCTATCTGTCTATCTAACTCTATCTATCTGTCTGTCTATCTAACTCTATCTATCTATCTATCTATCTATCTATTTTTATTCGAACTTGTGAAAACTACTGAATATGCATATGTTGTAATTTTCGCTCTCACAACTTTTCTTATCATAATATATACATATTTGTATATATATATTATGATCTAGTTGATCAAAAAACTGTAAGGAACATTTGGAGAATCCTATTCTAGAGATTACATGTTATGCAAAGTTCAAACTATGGTAAAACAACAAATTGCACTCGAAAAAAAAAACCCTACATATTACAGAAGGACAACTGCACAGCAAACTCAAAATAGGTAGGCGAAAACATCGTTGGACAGGTCCATTGAGACTGTAATTGGCTTTCCTAGTATGAAATGTAAGTAAAAGTTTGAAATTATTTATTTTTATTTATTATTAACGATGTCTCAAATGATCTGTCCCTTTTCCCAACATGGCCTGCGCGTCAGAAAACACAGAAATGAACTTAAAAAGTTAGAAAACAGTATTTTAGATTATAAACAGTATTTTAAGGGACTAGCCCGTAAGCGCAAAAAATAAAAACTTTATTCTATTGAAAAAAGAAAAAAAAAGAAGAGAATGAGGGGTCCCGTAAAGAACAAAAAGCTGAGCATTCGTGATGAAAATGAATGAACAAAAGAGCCACATACCTGCGTCCTTACACGTTTGGTTTCCAAAATTAAATTGAGCGAAAACGTGTTAAAAGGTTGCCAGAAAGTAACGATGTCGCCTTAGGAGTGCTACCAGAATTAAAAAACAGTCACGTGGAAGCGCCATTGAAATGAAAAAGGAATTTGAAATATGTATGTATTTCAAATAAAGTAAGTAAAAATATACATACATAAAAATATTACTGTAATGAACTGTTAGTTATGAAAAAGAAAATGATACTCAAAAGAAGTGTTAGGTGTTAAACAAAAATTATAGCAAAAAACTGTGATGAAACCTAATCAGGTATGTAACGAAAATTTAAATTAAAAAAAATATGAACCGAAATGAATTATCCTAAAAAATATCCGATGGAATTCATTCATGTATGTTACGAAAATTTTAATTAAATAAAAAGAAATCTTACAGGGAAACTGGTGGCGCAGCGGTCGGATCGCTGAATATTGGTTTCATGAATTTGTAACATGCATAACAGACGTCCGTCCCTCATGCAGGTAGCCGCAGTATTAACTAAACAAAAAAAAAATGAATTGCTTATTTAAGAACATCTTAATAAAGAAAGAAAGAAACAGAAACGGGATTAAGAAATTGTGAGGTCTTATTAATGGCTAGACACCCAATAAAATAAAATGAAATCTGTAATTAATCAAAATACGGACATGGGAATAAATAACAGGAATCTCAGCGATGAGTAAAACGCGTACAAGAACATGTAAAAACAGAAGGCGAAAAATTCTCTTTTGCAGAAGAAAATGTGTGTGTGTGTGGGGGGGGGAAGTAGCCTCACAAAATAAGAGAAGTAAATAAAGATAAGATACGTGGAAGTACAGGAACAGAGGCATAGAAATTAATATTTATTCAGTGCAAAATCTAGTAAATAAATGAACCTAAACTGTTGAGGTCAGTTTTAATCAACAGTTCGTGATCATTCATGGAAAACTTTCTTAAACTGACGTTTGGTCTTCTTCACAGAGTATGGAATGCACAGGGAGGAAATGAAAGAGTGGTAGAATGCAGTGTCCCTCTCTTTTTGAGTTAACTACTTCGATCTACATGTCATGTGGAAGTGAAAAGAAAATCGAATTGATCACAGAATATCGAATGTACAGGGAGGAAATGAGTTTGACGCGCAGAACTGAACGACAATTCATTCAAAACACACAAGGAAACAAGTACGCAGGGTCGACAGAGGATGAGGAAATCATTAGAATTGACAATGGCATGGAAATGAATTCATAACAGGTTCGAAAAGAGTCAAAAAAAGGGCGTGAATTCGGTACCAAACGCCAGTAACGAAGCGCATTTCAATGCAGCTTTTATGTGCGTCACGCAGAACTAAAGAATGAACACAGTGTCCCTTATCTGTTCAGGGTTTCTTTCAGATGCAAACAGAGTGGAAAAAGAAGTAAATGAATGCAGTTTCTTTCAGAGAAAAAAGGAATGAAAATAAAGTCTGTTCAAGGAAATAAACTTTTAAATAATTAGTGGAAAATGCTTACACCACCTTTGAAAGTGGAATGAAAAGTTGAAATACTTTATCGGATATTGTTCTAATTCAACGGTGAGAAAGCTATGAGAGTTACATCAAACTGTTAGCAAAGCTGAACTGTTGAAAGGAATTGTTAGAAAAGCAAATTCAACAAATGTAAATAGAGTTGAATAAATGTGAATGTTCTTTCGGAAACTGTAACGGGAGCACTCAGAAAGAGTTGTGCTTGCTATAATTTTTGAAATGGAATCGAAATTTTTATGAGAATAAAGAGTTGTAGAAGCAATGACGCTTAACTAATCTAGTTATCAGCGTATTTTTTTAATTGATTGTACATTTTTATGTGAACTTGACAAGCGTCAGACTTGCTTTGATCGCTTATTATTTTAGTGCTTAATATGTTTTAAAAAATTGCATGCTTTCTTGTTTAACGCGAAACTTTTAAAGTTTTGAGTTCTTGTTTTTATAGTATAAATTTATGCATAATGATTGAACAGACTGGTTGCATGGGGTTTTCGTGGTGTCCCTCATGTGTCACGTAAATACGGACCAGTTTTTTCAAGTCATTTTTGTATTTTATGTGAGAAGACCTCCACGAAGGCATAAAATAAAGTTGAATGTAAATGAACACAAATGAATAAAACTGAAAACAAGCATGTTACAGGGAGGGAGACACAAATGCACAAATTCAATAAATATTTAAATAGGAATTTAACTGAATATACACACATCTATATAAACACATGCTACACACACTATAATTTTGAAATTAAAAGAACATAAATAAAGTAGAAATATACATATAAAGAACATGCAACAGGGAGGGAAACACGTATGTAAAACGTAAGGCTACTTTCACAGCACATACTCGGGATTTCATAGCTGCACTTGCACTCATTCAATAAATATTTAAATAGAAATTAAATTGAATACACACACATCTATATGAACACATTAATTGTTAGAAGGAGTTACATTAATTGTTAGTATTATTGGAGTTAAATTAAGTGTTACATTAATTGTTAGTATTATTGGAGTTACATTAATTGTTACATTAATTGTTAGTATTATTGGAGTTACATTAATTGTTAGAAGGACATTGTTAGAAGGAGGGAAACGCATATGTGATATGTAAGGCTACTATCACAGATTTTCGGGATTTCACACATGCAATAAATCAATAAATATTTCAATAGAAATTTAATTAAACACAAAAAACACATCTATATACATGCTCTCTCTCTCTCTCACTCACTCACTCACTCACTCACTCACTCTCTCTCTCTATCTATCTATCTATCTGTCTATCTATCTATCTAACTCTATCTACCTATCTATCTATCTGTCTATCTATCTATCTAACTCTATCTACCTATCTATCTGTGTCTGTCTATCTATCTATATATATATATATATATATATATATATATATATGTCTATCTATCTATCTATATATATATATATATATATATGTCTATCTATCTATCTATCTATCTATCTATCTATCTATCTGTCTATCTAACTCTATCTATCTGTCTGTCTATCTAACTCTATCTATCTATCTATCTATCTATCTATCTATTTTTATTCGAACTTGTGAAAACTGCTAAATATGCATATGTTGTAATTTTCGCTCTCACAACTTTTCTTATCATAATATATACATATTTGTATATATATTTTATGATCTAGTTGATCAAAAAACTGTAAGGAACATTTGGAGAATCCTATTCTAGAGATTACATGTTATGCAAAGTTCAAACTATGTTAAAACAACAAATTGCACTCGAAAAAAAAACCCTACATATTACAGAAGGACAACTGCACAGCAAACTCAAAATAGGTAGGCGAAAAAATCGTTTGACAGGTCCTTGTGAAAACTACTGAATATGCATATGTTGTAATTTTCGCTCTCACAACTTTTCTTATCATAAAATATACATATTTGTATGTATATATTATGATCTAGTTGATCAAAAAACTGTAAGGAACATTTGGAGAGTCCTATTCTAGAGATTACATGTTATGCAAAGTTCAATCTATGTTAAAACAACAAATTGCACTCGAAAAAAAAAACCCTACATATTACAGAAGGACAACTGCACAGCAAACTCAAAATAGGTAGGCGAAAACATCGTTGGACAGGTCCATTGACACTGTAATTGGCTTTCCTAGTATGAAATGTAAGTAAAAGTTTGAAATTAATTATTTTTATTTATTATTAACGATGTCTCAAATGATCTGTCCCTTTTCCCAACATGGCCTGCGCGTCAGAAAACACAGAAGTGAACTTAAAATGTTAGAAAACAGTATTTTAGATTATAAACAGTATTTTAAGGGACTACCCCGTAAGCGCAAAAAATAAAAACTTTATTCTATTGGAAAAAAAAAATGAAGAGAATGAGGGGTCCCGTAAAGACCAAAAAGCTGAGCATTCGTGATGAAAATGAATGAACAAAAGAGCCACATACCTGCGTCCTTTCACGTTTGGTTTCCAAAATTAAATTGAGCGAAAACGTGTTAAAAGGTTGCCAGAAAGTAACGATGTCGCCTTAGGAGTGCTACCAGAATTAAAAAACAGTCACGTGGAAGCGCCATTGAAATGAGAAAGGAATTTGAAATATGTATGTATTTAAAATAAAGTAAGTAAAAATATACATACATAAAAATATTACTGTAATGAACTGTTAGTTATGAAAAAGAAAATGATACTCAAAAGAAGTGTTAGGTGTTAAAGAAAAATTATAGCAAAAAACTGTGATGAAACCTAATCAGGTATGTAACGAAAATTTAAATTAAAAAAAAATATGAACCGAAATGAATTATCCTAAAAAATATCCGATGGAATTCATTCATGTATGTTACGAAAATTTTATTTTAAATAAAAAGAAATCTTACAGGGAAACTGGCGGCGCAGCTGTCGGATCGCAGAATATTGGTTTCATGAATTTGTAACATGCATAACAGACGTCTGTCCCTCATGCAGGTAGCCGCAATATTACCTAAACAAAAAAAAAAAAATGAATTGCTTATTTAAGAACATCTTAATAAAGAAAGAAAGAAACAGAAACGGGATTAAGAAATTGTGAGGTCTTATTAATGGCTAGACACCCAATAAAATAAAATGAAATCTTTAATTAATTAAAATACGGACATGGGAATAAATAACAGGAATCTCAGCGATGAGTAAAACGCGTACAAGAACATGTAAAAACAGAAGGCGAAAAATTCTCTTTTGCAGAAGAAAATGTGTGTGTGTGTGGGGGGGGAAGTAGCCTCACAAAATAAGAGAAGTAAATAAAGATAAGATACGTGGAAGTACAGGAACAGAGGCATAGAAATTAATATTTATTCAGTGCAAAATCTAGTAAATAAATGAACCTAAACTGTTGAGGTCAGTTTTAATCAACAGTTCGTGATCATTCATGGAAAACTTTCTTAAACTGACGTTTGGTCTTCTTCACAGAGTATGGAATGTACAGGGAGGAAATGAAAGAGTGGTAGAATGCAGTGTCCCTCTCTTTTTGAGTTAACTACTTCGATCTACATGTCATGTGGAAGTGAAAAGAAAATCGAATTGTTCACAGAATATCGAATGTACAGGGAGGAAATGAGTTTGACGCGCAGAACTGAACGACAATTCATTCAAAACACACAAGGAAACAAGTACGCAGGGTCGACAGAGGATGAGGAAATCATTAGAATTGACAATGGCATGGAAATGAATTCATAACAGGTTCGAAAAGAGCCAAAAAAAGGGCGTGAATTCGGTACCAAACGCATGTAACGAAGCGCATTTCAATGCAGCTTTTATGTGCGTCACGCAGAAGTAAAGAATGAACACAGTGTCCCTTATCTGTTCAGGGTTTCTTTCAGATGCAAACAGAGTGGAAAAAGAAGTAAATGAATGCAGTTTCTTTCAGAGAAAAAAGTAATGAAAATAAACTCTGTTCAAGGAAATAAACTTTTAAATAATTAGTGGAAAATGCTTACACCACCTTTGAAATTGGAATGAAAAAATGAAATACTTTATCGGATATTGTTCTAATTCAACGGTGAGAAAGCTATGAGAGTTACATCAAACTGTTAGCAAAGCTGAACTGTTGAAAGGAATTGTTAGAAAAGCAAATTCAACAAATGTAAATAGAGTTGAATAAATGTGAATGTTCTTTCGGAAACTGTAACGGGAGCACTCACAAAGAGTTGTGCTTGCTATAATTTTTGAAATGGAATCGAAATTTTTATGAGAATAAAGAGTTGTAGAAGCAGTGACGTTTAACTAATTTAGTTATCAGCGTATTTTTTTAATTGATTGTACATTTTTATGTGAACTTGACAAGCGTCAGACTTGCTTTGATCGCTTATTATTTTAGTGCTTAATATGTTTTAAAAAATTGCATGCTTTCTTGTTTAACGCGAAACTTTTAAAGTTTTGAGTTCTTGTTTTTATAGTATAAATTTATGCATAATGATTGAACAGACTGGTTGCATGGGGTTTTCGTGGTTTCCCTCATGTGTCACGTAAATACGGACCAGTTTTTTTAAGTCATTTTTGTATTTTATGTGAGAAGACCTCCACGAAGGCATAAAATAAAGTTGAATGTAAATGAACACAAATGAATAAAACTGAAAACAAGCATGTTACAGGGAGGGAGACACAAATGCACAAATTCAATAAATATTTAAATAGGAATTTAACTGAATATACACACATCTATATAAAAACATGCTACACACATTATAATTTTGAAATTAAAAGAACATAAATAAAGTAGAAATATACATATAAAGAATATGCAACAGGGAGGGAAACACGTATGTAAAATGTAAGGCTACTTTCACAGCACATACTCGGGATTTCATAGCTGCACTTGCACTCATTCAATAAATATTTAAATAGAAATTAAATTGAATACACACACATCTATATGAACACATTAATTGTTAGAAGGAGTTACATTAATTGTTAGTATTATTGGAGTTAAATTAATTGTTTCATTAATTGTTAGTATTATTGGAGTTACATTAATTGTTACATTAATTGTTAGTATTATTGGAGTTACATTAATTGTTAGAAGGACATTGTTAGAAGGAGGGAAACGCATATGTGATATGTAAGGCTACTATCACAGATTTTCGGGATTTCACACATGCAATAAATCAATAAATATTTCAATAGAAATTTAATCAAACACAAAAAACACATCTATATACATGCTCTCTCTCTCTCTCACTCACTCACTCACTCACTCACTCACTCTCTCTCTCTCTATCTATCTATCTATCTGTCTATCTATCTATCTAACTCTATCTACCTATCTATCTGTGTCTGTCTATCTATCTATCTATCTATCTGTCTGTCTGTCTATCAATCTAACTCTATCTATCTATCTATCTATCTATCTAACTATCTATCTATCTATGTATATATATATATATATATATATATATATATATATGTCTATCTATCTATCTATCTATCTATCTATCTATCTATCTATCTATCTATCTATCTATCTATCTGTCTATCTAACTCTATCTATCTGTCTGTCTATCTAACTCTATCTATCTATCTATCTATCTATCTATTTTTATTCGAACTTGTGAAAACTACTGAATATGCATATGTTGTAATTTTCGCTCTCACAATTTTTCTTATCATAATATATAAATATTTGTATGTATATGTTATGATCTAGTTGATCAAAAAACTGTAAGGAACATTTGGAGAATCCTATTCTAGAGATTACATGTTATGCAAAGTTCAAACTATGTTAAAACAACAAATTGCACTCGAAAAAAAAAACCCTACATATTACAGAAGGACAACTGCACAGCAAACTCAAAATAGGTAGGCGAAAAAATCGTTGGACAGGTCCTTGTGAAAACTACTGAATATGCATATGTTGTAATTTTCGCTCTCACAACTTTTTTTATCATAATATATACATATTTGTATGTATATATTATGATCTTGTTGATCAAAAAACTGTAAGGAACATTTGGAGAATCCTATTCTAGAGATTACATGTTATGCAAAGTTCAAACTATGGTAAAACAACAAATTGCACTCGAAAAAAAAAACCCTACATATTACAGAAGGACAACTGCACAGCAAACTCAAAATAGGTAGGCGAAAAATCGTTGGACAGGCCTTGTGAAAACTACTGAATATGCATATGTTGTAATTTTCGCTCTCACAACTTTTCTTATCATAATATATACATATTTGTATGTATATATTATGATCTAGTTGATCAAAAAACTGTAAGGAACATTTGGAGAATCCTATTCGAGAGATTACATGTTATGCAAAGTTCAATCTATGTTAAAACAACAAATTGCACTTGAAAAAAAAACCCTACATATTACAGAAGGACAACTGCACAGCAAACTCAAAATAGGTAGGCGAAAAAATCGTTGGACAGGTCCATTGAGACTGTAATTGGCTTTCCTAGTATGAAATGTAAGTAAAAGTTTGAAATTAATTATTTTTATTTATTATTAACGATGTCTCAAATGATCTGTCCCTTTTCCCAACATGGCCTGCGCGTCAGAAAACACAGAAGTGAACTTAAAAAGTTAGAAAACAGTATTTTAGATTATAAACAGTATTTTAAGGGACTAGCCCGTAAGCGCAAAAAATAAAAACTTTATTCTATTGAAAAAAAAAATGAAGAGAATGAGGGGTCCCGTAAAGACCAAAAAGCTGAGCATTCGTGATGAAAATGAATGAACAAAAGAGCCACATACCTGCGTCCTTTCACGTTTGGTTTCCAAAATTAAATTGAGCGAAAACGTGTTAAAAGGTTGCCAGAAAGTAACGAAGTCGCCTTAGGAGTGCTACCAGAATTAAAAAACAGTCACGTGGAAGCGCCATTGAAATGAAAAAGGAATTTGAAATATGTATGTATTTAAAATAAAGTAAGTAAAAATATACATACATAAAAATATTACTGTAATGAACTGTTAGTTATGAAAAAGAAAATGATACTGAAATGAAGTGTTAGGTGTTAAACAAAAATTATAGCAAAAAACTGTGATGAAACCTAATCAGGTATGTAACGAAAATTTAAATTAAAAAAAAATATGAACCGAAATGAATTATCCTAAAAAATATCCGATGGAATTCATTCATGTATGTTACGAAAATTTTAATTAAATAAAAAGAAATCTTACAGGGAAACTGGCGGCGCAGCGGTCGGATCGCTGAATATTGGTTTCATGAATTTGTAACATGCATAACAGACTTCCGTCCCTCATGCAGGTAGCCGCAGTATTACCTAAACAAAAAAAAAAAAAATGAATTGCTTATTTAAGAACATCTTAATAAAGAAAGAAAGAAACAGAAACGGGATTAAGAAATTGTGAGGTCTTATTAATGGCTAGACACCCAATAAAATAAAATGAAATCTTTAATTAATCAAAATACGGACATGGGAATAAATAACAGGAATCTCAGCGATGAGTAAAACGCGTACAAGAACATGTAAAAACAGAAGGCGAAAAATTCTCTTTTGCAGAAGAAAATGTGTGTGTGTGGGGGGGGGGGGAAAGAGCCTCACAAAATAAGAGAAGTAAATAAAGATAAGATACGTGGAAGTACAGGAACAGAGGCATAGAAATTAATATTTATTCAGTGCAAAATCTAGTAAATAAATGAACCTAAACTGTTGAGGTCAGTTTTAATCAACAGTTCGTGATCATTCATGGAAAACTTTCTTAAACTGACGTTTGGTTTTCTTCACAGAGTATGGAATGTACAGGGAGGAAATGAAAGAGTGGTAGAATGCAGTGTCCCTCTCTTTTTGAGTTAACTACTTCGATCTACATGTCATGTGGAAGTGAAAAGAAAATCGAATTGTTCACAGAATATCGAATGTACAGGGAAGAAATGAGTTTGACGCGCAGAACTGAACGACAATTCATTCAAAACACACAATAAACAAGTACGCAGGATCGACAGAGGATGAGGAAATCATTAGAATTGACAATGGCATGGAAATGAATTCATAACAGGTTCGAAAAGAGTCAAAAAAAGGGCGTGAATTCGATACCAAACGCCAGTAACGAAGCGCATTTCAATGCAGCTTTTATGTGCGTCACGCAGAAGTAAAGAATGAACACAGTGTCCCTTATCTGTTCAGGGTTTCTTTCAGATGCAAACAGAGTGGAAAAAGAAGTAAATGAATGCAGTTTCTTTCAGAGAAAAAAGGAATGAAAATAAAGTCTGTTCAAGGAAATAAACTTTTAAATAATTAGTGGAAAATGCTTACACCACCTTTGAAAGTGGAATGAAAAGTTGAAATACTTTATCGGATATTGTTCTAATTCAACGGTGAGAAAGCTATGAGAGTTACATCAAACTGTTAGCAAAGCTGAACTGTTGAAAGGAATTGTTAGAAAAGCAAATTCAACAAATGTAAATAGAGTTGAATAAATGTGAATGTTCTTTCGGAAACTGTAACGGGAGCACTCAGAAAGAGTTGTGCTTGCTATAATTTTTGAAATGGAATCGAAATTTTTATGAGAATAAAGAGTTGTAGAAGCAGTGACGCTTAACTAATTTAGTTATCAGCGTATTTTTTTAATTGATTGTACATTTTTATGTGAACTTGACAAGCGTCAGACTTGCTTTGATCGCTTATTATTTTAGTGCTTAATATGTTTTAAAAAATTGCATGCTTTCTTGTTTAACGCGAAACTTTTAAAGTTTTGAGTTCTTGTTTTTATAGTATAAATTTATGCATAATGATTGAACAGACTGGTTGCATGGCGTTTTCGTGGTTTCCCTCATGTGTCACGTAAATACGGACCAGTTTTTTCAAGTCATTTTTGTATTTTATGTGAGAAGACCTCCACGAAGGCATAAAATAAAGTTGAATGTAAATGAACACAAATAAATAAAACTGAAAACAAGCATGTTACAGGGAGGGAGACACAAATGCACAAATTCAATAAATATTTAAATAGGAATTTAACTGAATATACACACATCTATATAAACACATGCTACACACATTATAATTTTGAAATTAAAAGAACATAAATAAAGTAGAAATATACATATAAAGAACATGCAACAGGGAGGGAAACACGTATGTAAAATGTAAGGCTACTTTCACAGCACATACTTGGGATTTCATAGCTGCACTTGCACTCATTCAATAAATATTTAAATAGAAATTAAATTGAATACACACACATCTATATGAACACATTAATTGTTAGAGGGAGTTACATTAATTGTTAGTATTATTGGAGTTAAATTAATTGTTACATTAATTGTTAGTATTATTGGAGTTACATTAATTGTTAGTATTATTGGAGTTACATTAATTGTTAGAAGGACATTGTTAGAAGGAGGGAAACGCATATGTGATATGTAAGGCTACTATCACAGATTTTCGGGATTTCACACATGCAATAAATCAATAAATATTTCAATAGAAATTTAATCAAACACAAAAAACACATCTATATACATGCTCTCTCTCTCTCTCACTCACTCACTCACTCACTCTCTCTCTCTCTCTATCTATCTATCTATCTGTCTATCTATCTATCTAACTCTATCTACCTATCTATCTGTGTCTGTCTATCTATCTACCTGTCTGTCTGTCTATCAATATAACTCTATCTATCTATCTGTCTATCTATCTATCTATCTATCTATCTATATATATATATATGTCTATCTATCTATCTATCTATCTATCGGTCTATCTAACTCTATCTATCTGTCTGTCTATCTAACTCTATCTATCTATCTATCTATCTATCTATTTTTATTCGAACTTGCGGAAACTACTGAATATGCATATGTTGTAATTTTCGCTCTCACAACTTTTCTTATCATAATATATACATATTTGTATGTATATGTTATGATCTAGTTGATCAAAAAACTGTAAGGAACATTTGGAGAATCCTATTCTAGAGATTACATGTTATGCAAAGTTCAAACTATGTTAAAACAGCAAATTGCACTCGTAAAAAAAAACCCTACATATTACAGAAGGACAACTGCACAGCAAACTCAAAATAGGTAGGCGAAAAATCGTTGGACAGGCCTTGTGAAAACTACTGAATATGCATATGTTGTAATTTTCGCTCTCACAACTTTTCTTATCATAATATATACATATTTGTATGTATATATTATGATCTAGTTGATCAAAAACCTGTAAGGAACATTTGGAGAATCCTATTCGAGAGATTACATGTTATGCAAAGTTCAATCTATGTTAAAACAACAAATTGCACTCGAAAAAAAAACCCTACATATTACAGAAGGACAATTGCACAGCAAACTCAAAATAGGTAGGCGAAAAAATCGTTGGACAGGTCGATTGAGACAGTAATTGGCTTTCGTAGTATGAAATGTAAGTAAAAGTTTGAAATTAATTATTTTTATTTATTATTAACGATGTAACAAATGATCTGTCCCTTTTCCCAACATGGCCTGCGCGTCAGAAAACACAGAAGTGAACTTAAAAAGTTAGAAAACAGTATTTTAGATTATAAACAGTATTTTAAGGGACTAGCCCGTAAGCGCAAAAAATAAAAACTTTATTCTATTGAACAAAAAAAAAATGAAGAGAATGAGGGGTCCCGTAAAGACCAAAAAGCTGAGCATTCGTGATGAAAATGAATGAACAAAAGAGCCACATACCTGCGTCCTTTCACGTTTGGTTTCCAAAATTAAATTGAGCGAAAACGTGTTAAAAGGTTGCCAGAAAGTAACGAAGTCGCCTTAGGAGTGCTACCAGAATTAAAAAACAGTCACGTGGAAGCGGCATTGAAATGAAAAAGGAATTTGAAATATGTATGTATTTAAAATAAAGTAAGTAAAAATATACATACATAAAAATATTACTGTAATGAACTGTTAGTTATGAAAAAGAAAATGATACTCAAAAGAAGTGTTAGGTGTTAAACAAAAATTATAACAAAAAACTGTGATGAAACCTAATCAGGTATGTAACGAAAATTTAAATAAAAAAAAAAATATGAACCGAAATGAATTATCCTAAAAAATATCCGATGGAATTCATTCATGTATGTTACGAAAATTTTAATTAAATAAAAAGAAATCTTACAGGGAAACTGGCGGCGCAGCGGTCGGATCGCTGAATATTGGTTTCATGAATTTGTAACATGCATAACAGACGTCCGTCCCTCATGCAGGTAGCCGCAGTATTACCTAAACAAAAAAAAATGAATTGCTTATTTAAGAACATCTTAATAAAGAAAGAAAGAAACAGAAACGGGATTAAGAAATTGTGAGGTCTTATTAATGGCTAGACACCCAATAAAATAAAATGAAATCTTTAATTAATCAAAATACGGACATGGGAATAAATAACAGGAATCTCAGCGATGAGTAAAACGCGTACAAGAACATGTAAAAACAGAAGGCGAAAAATTCTCTTTTGCAGAAGAAAATGTGTGTGTGTGGGGGGGGGAAGTAGCCTCACAAAATAAGAGAAGTAAATAAAGATAAGATACGTGGAAGTACAGGAACAGAGGCATAGAAATTAATATTTATTCAGTGCAAAATCTAGTAAATAAATGAACCTAAACTGTTGAGGTCAGTTTTAATCAACAGTTCGTGATCATTCATGGAAAACTTTCTTAAACTGACGTTTGGTCTTCTTCACAGAGTATGGAATGTACAGGGAGGAAATGAAAGAGTGGTAGAATGCAGTGTCCCTCTCTTTTTGAGTTAACTTCTTCGATCTACATGTCATGTGGAAGTGAAAAGAAAATCGAATTGTTCACAGAATATCGAATGTACAGGGAGGAAATGAGTTTGACGCGCAGAACTGAACGACAATTCATTCAAAACACACAAGGAAACAAGTACGCAGGATCGACAGAGGATGAGGAAATCATTAGAATTGACAATGGCATGGAAATGAATTCATAACAGGTTCGAAAAGAGTCAAAAAAAGGGCGTGAATTCGGTACAAAACGCCAGTAACGAAGCGCATTTCAATGCAGCTTTTATGTGCGTCACGCAGAAGTAAAGAATGAACACAGTGTCCCTTATCTGTTCAGGGTTTCTTTCAGATGCAAACAGAGTGGAAAAAGAAGTAAATGAATGCAGTTTCTTTCAGAGAAAAAAGGAATGAAAATAAAGTCTGTTCAAGGAAATAAACTTTTAAATAATTAGTGGAAAATGCTTACACCACGTTTGAAAGTGGAATGAAAAGTTGAAATACTTTATCGGATATTGTTCTAATTCAACGGTGAGAAAGCTATGAGAGTTACATCAAACTGTTAGCAAAGCTGAACTGTTGAAAGGAATTGTTAGAAAAGCAAATTCAACAAATGTAAATAGAGTTGACTAAATGTGAATGTTCTTTCGGAAACTGTAACGGGAGCACTCAGAAAGAGTTGTGCTTGCTATAATTTTTGAAATGGAATCGAAATTTTTATGAGAATAAAGAGTTGTAGAAGCAGTGACGCTTAACTAATTTAGTTATCAGCGTATTTTTTTAATTGATTGTACATTTTTATGTGAACTTGACAAGCGTCAGACTTGCTTTGATCGCTTATTATTTTAGTGCTTAATATGTTTTAAAAATTTGCATGCTTTCTTGTTTAACGCGAAACGTTTAAAGTTTTGAGTTCTTGTTTCTATAGTATAAATTTATGCATAATGATTGAACAGACTGGTTGCATGGTGTTTTCGTGGTTTCCCTCATGTGTCACGTAAATACGGACCAGTTTTTTCAAGTCATTTTTGTATTTTATGTGAGAAGACCTCCACGAAGGCATAAAATAAAGTTGAATGTAAATGAACACAAATAAATAAAACTGAAAACAAGCATGTTACAGGGAGGGAGACAAAAATGCACAAATTCAATAAATATTTAAATAGGAATTTAACTGAATATACACACATCTATATAAACACATGCTACACACATTATAATTTTGAAATTAAAAGAACATAAATAAAGTAGAAATATACATATAAAGAACATGCAACAGGGAGGGAAACACGTATGTAAAATGTAAGGCTACTTTCACAGCACATACTCGGGATTTCATAGCTGCACTTGCACTCATTCAATAAATATTTAAATAGAAATTAAATTGAATACACACACATCTATATGAACACATTAATTGTTAGAAGGAGTTACATAAATTGTTAGAATTATTGGAGTTAAATTAATTGTTACATTAATTGTTAGTATTATTGGAGTTACATTAATTGTTACATTAATTGTTAGTATTATTGGAGTTACATTAATTGTTAGAAGGACATTGTTAGAAGGAGGGAAACGCATATGTGATATGTAAGGCTACTATCACAGATTTTCGGGATTTCACACATGCAATAAATCAATAAATATTTCAATAGAAATTTAATCAAACACAAAAAACACATCTATATACATGCTCTCTCTCTCTCTCTCACTCACTCACTCTCTCTCTATCTATCTATCTATCTATCTATCTGTCTATCTATCTATCTAACTCTATCTACCTATCTATCTGTGTCTGTCTATCTATCTATCTATCTATCTATCTGTCTGTCTGTCTATCAATCTAACTCTATCTATCTATCTGTCTATATATATATATATATATATATATATATGTCTATCTATCTATCTATCTATCTATCTATCTATCTGTCTATCTAACTCTATGTATCTGTCTGTCTATCTAACTCTATCTATCTATCTATCTATCTATCTATTTTTATTCGAACTTGTGAAAACTACTGAATATGCATATGTTGTAATTTTCGCTCTCACAACTTTTCTTATCATAATATATACATATTTGTATGTATATGTTATGATCTAGTTGATCAAAAAACTGTAAGGAACATTTGGAGAATCCTATTCTAGAGATTACATGTTATGCAAAGTTCAAACTATGTTAAAACAACAAATTGCACTCGAAAAAAAAAACCCTACATATTACAGAAGGACAACTGCACAGCAAACTCAAAATAGGTAGGCGAAAACATCGTTGGACAGGTCCATTGAGACTGTAATTGGCTTTCCTAGTATGAAATGTAAGTAAAAGTTTGAAATTAATTATTTTTATTTATTATTAATGATGTCTCAAATGATCTGTCCCTTTTCCCAACATGGCCTGCGCGTCAGAAAACACAGAAGTGAACTTAAAAAGTTAGAAAACAGTATTTTAGATTATAAACAGTATTTTAAGGGACTAGCCCGTAAGCGCAAAAAATAAAAACTTTATTCTATTGAAAAAAAAAAAATGAAGAGAATGAGGGGTCCCGTAAAGACCAAAAAGCTGAGCATTCGTGATGAAAATGAATGAACAAAAGAGCCACATACCTGCGTCCTTTCACGCTTGGTTTCCAAAATTAAATTGAGCGAAAACGTGTTAAAAGGTTGCCAGAAAGTAACGAAGTCGCCTTAGGAGTGCTACCAGAATTAAAAAACAGTCACGTGGAAGCGCCATTGAAATGAAAAAGGAATTTGAAATATGTATGTATTTAAAATAAAGTAAGTAAAAATATACATACATAAAAATATTACTGTAATGAACTGTTAGTTATGAAAAAGAAAATGATACTCAAAAGAAGTGTTAGGTGTTAAACAAAAATTATAGCAAAAAACTGTGATGAAACCTAATCAGGTATGTAACGAAAATTTAAATTAAAAAAAAATATGAACCGAAATGAATTATCCTAAAAAATATCCGATGGAATTCATTCATGTATGTTACGAAAATTTTAATTAAATAAAAAGAAATCTTACAGGGAAACTGGCGGCGCAGCGGTCGGATCGCTGAATATTGGTTTCATGAATTTGTAACATGCATAACAGACGTCCGTCCCTCATGCAGGTAGCCGCAGTATTACCTAAACAGAAAAAAAATGAATTGCTTATTTAAGAACATCTTAATAAAGAAAGAAAGACACAGAAACGGGATTAAGAAATTGTGAGGTCTTATTAATGGCTAGACACCCAATAAAATAAAATGAAATCTTTAATTAATCAAAATACGGACATGGGAATAAATAACAGGAATCTCAGCGATGAGTAAAACGCGTACAAGAACATGTAAAAACAGAAGGCGAAAAATTCTCTTTTGCAGAAGAAAATGTGTGTGTGTGTGTGGGGGGGGGGAAGTAGCCTCACAAAATAAGAGAAGTAAATAAAGATAAGATACGTGGAAGTACAGGAACAGAGGCATAGATATTAATATTTATTCAGTGCAAAATCTAGTAAATAAATGAACCTAAACTGTTGAGGTCAGTTTTAATCAACAGTTCGTGATCATTCATGGAAAACTTTCTTAAACTGACGTTTGGTCTTCTTCACAGAGTATGGAATGTACAGGGAGGAAATGAAAGAGTGGTAGAATGCAGTGTCCCTCTCTTTTTGAGTTAACTACTTCGATCTACATGTCATGTGGAAGTGAAAAGAAAATCGAATTGTTCACAGAATATCGAATGTACAGGGAGGAAATGAGTTTGACGCGCAGAACTGAACGACAATTCATTCAAAACACACAAGGAAACAAGTACGCAGGGTCGACAGAGGATGAGGAAATCATTAGAATTGACAATGGCATGGAAATGAATTCATAACATGTTCGAAAAGAGTCAAAAAAATGGCGTGAATTCGGTACCAAACGCCAGTAACGAAGCGCATTTCAATGCAGCTTTTATGTGCGTCACGCAGAAGTAAAGAATGAACACAGTGTCCCTTATCTGTTCAGGGTTTCTTTCAGATGCAAACAGAGTGGAAAAAGAAGTAAATGAATGCAGTTTCTTTCAGAGAAAAAAGGAATGAAAATAAAGTCTGTTCAAGGAAATAAACTTTTAAATAATTAGTGGAAAATGCTTACACCACCACCTTTGAAAGTGGAATGAAAAGTTGAAATACTTTATCGGATATTGTTCTAATTCAACGGTGAGAAAGCTATGAGAGTTACATCAAACTGTTAGCAAAGCTGAACTGTTGAAAGGAATTGTTAGAAAAGCAAATTCAACAAATGTAAATAGAGTTGAATAAATGTGAATGTTCTTTCGGAAACTGTAACGGGAGCACTCAGAAAGAGTTGTGCTTGCTATAATTTTTGAAATGGAATCGAAATTTTTATGAGAATAAAGAGTTGTAGAAGCAGTGACGCTTAACTAATTTAGTTATCAGCGTATTTTTTTAATTGATTGTACATTTTTATATGAACTTGACAAGCGTCAGACTTGCTTTGATCGCTTATTATTTTAGTGCTTAATATGTTTTAAAAAATTGCATGCTTTCTTGTTTAACGCGAAACTTTTAAAGTTTTGAGTTCTTGTTTTTATAGTATATATTTATGCATAATGATTGAACAGACTGGTTGCATGGGGTTTTCGTGGTTTCCCTCATGTGTCACGTAAATACGGACCAGTTTTTTCAAGTCATTTTTGTATTTTATGTGAGAAGACCTCCACGAAGGCATAAAATAAAGTTGAATGTAAATGAACACAAATAAATAAAACTGAAAACAAGCATGTTACAGGGAGGGAGACACAAATGCACAAATTCAATAAATATTTAAATAGGAATTTAACTGAATATACACACATCTATATAAACACATGCTACACACATTATAATTTTGAAATTAAAAGAACATAAATAAAGTAGAAATATACATATAAAGAACATGCAACAGGGAGGGAAACACGTATGTAAAATGTAAGGCTACTTTCACAGCACATACTCGGGATTTCATAGCTGCACTTGCACTCATTCAATAAATATTTAAATAGAAATTAAATTGAATACACACACATCTATATGAACACATTAATTGTTAGAAGGAGTTACATTAATTGTTAGTATTATTGGAGTTAAATTAATTGTTACATTAATTGTTAGTATTATTGGAGTTACATTAATTGTTAGAAGGACATTGTTAGAAGGAGGGAAACGCATATGTGATATGTAAGGCTACTATCACAGATTTTCGGGATTTCACACATGCAATAAATCAATAAATATTTCAATAGAAATTTAATCAAACACAAAAAACACATCTATATATATGCTCTCTCTCTCTCTCAGTCACTCACTCACTCACTCACTCTCTCTCTCTCTCTCTATCTATCTATCTATCTGTCTATCTATCTATCTAACTCTATCTACCTATCTATCTGCGTCTGTCTATCTATCTATCTATCTATCTATCTATCTATCTGTCTGTCTGTCTGTCTATCAATCTAACTCTATCTATCTATCTGTCTATCTATCTATCTATCTATCTATATATATATATATATATGTCTAACTATCTGTCTATCTATCTATCTATCTATCTGTCTATCTAACTCTATCTATCTGTCTGTCTATCTAACTCTATCTATCTATCTATTTTTATTCGAACTTGTGAAAACTACTGAATATGCATATGTTGTAATTTTCGCTCTCACAACTTTTCTTATCATAATATATACATATTTGTATGTATATGTTATGATCTAGTTGATCAAAAAACTGTAAGGAACATTTCGAGAATCCTATTCGAGAGATTACATGTTATGCAAAGTTCAATCTATGTTAAAACAACAAATTGCACTCGAAAAAAAAAAACCCTACATATTACAGAAGGACAACTGCACAGCAAACTCAAAATAGGTAGCGAAAAAATCGTTGGACAGGTCCATTGAGACTGTAATTGGCTTTCCTAGTATGAAATGTAAGTAAAAGTTTGAAATTAATTATTTTTATTTATTATTAACGATGTCTCAAATGATCTGTCCCTTTTCCCAACATGGCCTGCGCGTCAGAAAACACAGAAGTGAACTTAAAAAGTTAGAAAACAGTATTTTAGATTATAAACAGTATTTTAAGGGACTAGCCCGTAAGCGCAAAAAATAAAAACTTTATTCTATTGAAAAAAAAAATGAAGAGAATGAGGGGTCCCGTAAAGACCAAAAAGCTGAGCATTCGTGATGAAAATGAATGAACAAAAGAGCCACATACCTGCGTCCTTACACGTTTGGTTTCCAAAATTAAATTGAGCGAAAACGTGTTAAAAGGTTGCCAGAAAGTAACGAAGTCGCCTTAGGAGTGCTACCAGAATTAAAAAACAGTCACGTGGAAGCGCCATTGAAATGAAAAAGGAATTTGAAATATGTATGTATTTAAAATAAAGTAAGTAAAAATATACATACATAAAAATATTACTGTAATGAACTGTTAGTTATGAAAAAGAAAATGATACTGAAAAGAAGTGTTAGGTGTTAAACAAAAATTATAGCAAAAAACTGTGATGAAACCTAATCAGGTATGTAACGAAAATTTAAATTAAAAAAAAATATGAACCGAAATGAATTATCCTAAAAAATATCCGATGGAATTCATTCATGTATGTTACGAAAATTTTAATTAAATAAAAAGAAATCTTACAGGGAAACTGGCGGCGCAGCGGTCGGATCGCTGAATATTGGTTTCATGAATTTGTAACATGCATAACAGACGTCCGTCCCTCATGCAGGTAGCCGCAGTATTACCTAAACAAAAAAAAATGAATTGCTTATTTAAGAACATCTTAATAAAGAAAGGAAGAAACAGAAACGGGATTAAGAAATTGTGAGGTCTTATTAATGGCTAGACACCCAATAAAATAAAATGAAATCTTTAATTAATCAAAATACGGACATGGGAATAAATAACAGGAATCTCAGCGATGAGTAAAACGCGTACAAGAACATGTAAAAACAGAAGGCGAAAAATTCTCTTTTGCAGAAGAAAATGTGTGTGTGTGGGGGGGGAAGTAGCCTCACAAAATAAGAGAAGTAAATAAAGATAAGATACGTGGAAGTACAGGAACAGAGGCATAGATATTAATATTTATTCAGTGCAAAATCTAGTAAATAAATGAACCTAAACTGTTGAGGTCAGTTTTAATCAACAGTTCGTGATCATTCATGGAAAACTTTCTTAAACTGACGTTTGGTCTTCTTCACAGAGTATGGAATGTACAGGGAGAAAATGAAAGAGTGGTAGAATGCAGTGTCCCTCTCTTTTTGAGTTAACTACTTCGATCTACATGTCATGTGGAAGTGAAAAGAAAATCGAATTGTTCACAGAATATCGAATGTACAGGGAGGAAATGAGTTTGACGCGCAGAACTGAACGACAATTCATTCAAATCACACAAGGAAACAAGTACGCAGGGTCGACAGAGGATGAGGAAATCATTAGAATTGACAATGGCATGGAAATGAATTCATAACAGGTTCGAAAAGAGTCAAAAAAAGGGCGTGAATTCGGTACCAAACGCCAGTAACGAAGCGCATTTCAATGCAGCTTTTATGTGCGTCACGCAGAAGTAAAGAATGAACACAGTGTCCCTTATCTGTTCAGGGTTTCTTTCAGATGCAAACAGAGTGGAAAAAGAAGTAAATGAATGCAGTTTCTTTCAGAGAAAAAAGGAATGAAAATAATGTCTGTTCAAGGAAATAAACTTTTAAATAATTAGTGGAAAATGCTTACACCACCACCTTTGAAAGTGGAATGAAAAGTTGAAATACTTTATCGGATATTGTTCCAATTCAACGGTGAGAGAGCTATGAGAGTTACATCAAACTGTTAGCAAAGCTGAACTGTTGAAAGGAATTGTTAGAAAAGCAAATTCAACAAATGTAAATAGAGTTGAATAAATGTGAATGTTCTTTCGGAAACTGTAACGGGAGCACTCAGAAAGAGTTGTGCTTGCTATAATTTTTGAAATGGAATCGAAATTTTTATGAGAATAAAGAGTTGTAGAAGCAGTGACGCTTAACTAATTTAGTTATCAGCGTATTTTTTTAATTGATTGTACATTTTTATGTGAACTTGACAAGCGTCAGACTTGCTTTGATCGCTTATTATTTTAGTGCTTAATATGTTTTAAAAAATTGCATGCTTTCTTGTTTAACGCGAAACTTTTAAAGTTTTGAGTTCTTGTTTTTATAGTATATATTTATGCATAATGATTGAACAGACTGGTTGCATGGGGTTTTCGTGGTTTCCCTCATGTGTCACGTAAATACGGACCAGTTTTTCAAGTCATTTTTGTATTTTATGTGAGAAGACCTCCACGAAGGCATAAAATAAAGTTGAATGTAAATGAACACAAATAAATAAAACTGAAAACAAGCATGTTATAGGGAGGGAGACACAAATGCACAAATTCAATAAATATTTAAATAGGAATTTAACTGAATATACACACATCTATATAAACACATGCTACACACATTATAATTTTGAAATTAAAAGAACATAAATAAAGTAGAAATATACATATAAAGAACATGCAACAGGGAGGGAAACACGTATGTAAAATGTAAGGCTACTTTCACAGCACATACTCGGGATTTCAAAGCTGCACTTGCACTCATTCAATAAATATTTAAATAGAAATTAAATTGAATACACACACATCTATATGAACACATTAATTGTTAGAAGGAGTTACATTAATTGTTAGTATTATTGGAGTTAAATTAATTGTTACATTAATTGTTAGTATTATTGGAGTTACATTAATTGTTAGAAGGACATTGTTAGAAGGAGGGAAACGCATATGTGATATGTAAGGCTACTATCACAGACTTTCGGGATTTCACACATGCAATAAATCAATAAATATTTCAATAGAAATTTAATCAAACACAAAAAACACATCTATATATATGCTCTCTCTCTCTCTCACTCACTCACTCACTCACTCACTCTCTCTCTATCTATCTATCTATCTATCTATCTGTCTATCTATCTATCTAACTCTATCTACCTATCTATCTGTGTCTGTCTATCTATCTATCTATCTATCTATCTATCTATCTATCTGTCTGTCTGTCTGTCTATCAATCTAACTCTATCTATCTATCTGTCTATCTATCTATCTATCTATATCTATATATATGTCTATCTATCTATCTATCTATCTGTCTATCTAACTCTATCTATCTGTCTATTTTTATTCGAACTTGTGAAAACTACTGAATATGCATATGTTGTAATTTTCGCTCTCACAACTTTTCTTATCATAATATATACATATTTGTATGTATATGTTATGATCTAGTTGATAAAAAAACTGTAAGGAACATTTCGAGAATCCTATTCTAGAGATTACATGTTATGCAAAGTTCAAACTATGTTAAAACAACAAATTGCACTCGAAAAAAAAACCCTACATATTACAGAAGGACAACTGCACAGCAAACTCAAAATAGGTAGGCGAAAAAATCGTTGGACAGGTCCTTGTGAAAACTACTGAATATGCATATGTTGTAATTTTCGCTCTCACAACTTTTCTTATCATAATATATACATATTTGTATGTATATATTATGATCTAGTTGATCAAAAAACTGTAAGGAACATTTGGAGAATCCTATTCTAGAGATTACATGTTATGCAAAGTTCAAAGTATGGTAAAACAACAAATTGCACTCGAAAAAAAAACCCTACATTATACAGAAGGACAACTGCACAGCAAACTCAAAATAGGTAGGCGAAAAATCGTTGGACAGGCCTTGTGAAAACTACTGAATATGCATATGTTGTAATTTTCGCTCTCACAACTTTTCTTATCATAATATATACATATTTGTATGTATATATTATGATCTAGTTGATGAAAAAACTGTAAGGAACATTTGGAGAATCCTATTCTAGAGATTACATGTTATGCAAAGTTCAATCTATGTTAAAACAACAAATTGCACTCGAAAAAAAAAACCCTACATACTACAGAAGGACAACTGCACAGCAAACTCAAAATAGGTAGGCGAAAAAATCGTTGGACAGGTCCATTGAGACTGTAATTGGCTTTCCAAGTATGAAATGTAAGTAAAAGTTTGAAATTAATTATTTTTATTTATTATTAACGATGTCTCAAATGATCTGTCCCTTTTCCCAACATGGACTGCGCGTCAGAAAACACAGAAGTGAACTTAAAAAGTTAGAAAACAGTATTTTAGATTATAAACAGTATTTTAATGGACTAGCCCGTAAGCGCAAAAAATAAAAACTTTATTCTATTGAAAAAAAAAATGAAGAGAATGAGGGGTCCCGTAAAGACCAAAAAGCTGAGCATTCGTGATGAAAATGAATGAACAAAAGAGCCACATACCTGCGTCCTTTCACGTTTGGTTTCCAAAATTAAATTGAGCGAAAACGTGTTAAAAGGTTGCCAGAAAGTAACGAAGTCGCCTTAGGAGTGCTACCAGAATTAAAAAACAGTCACGTGGAAGCGCCATTGAAATGAAAAAGGAATTTGAAATATGTATGTATTTAAAATAAAGTAAGTAAAAATATACATACATAAAAATATTACTGTAATGAACTGTTAGTTATGAAAAAGAAAATGATACTCAAATGAAGTGTTAGGTGTTAAACAAAAATTATAGCAAAAAACTGTGATGAAACCTAATCAGGTATGTAACGAAAATTTAAATTAAAAAAAAATATGAACCGAAATGAATTATCCTAAAAATATCCGATGGAATTCATTCATGTATGTTACGAAAATTTTAATTAAATAAAAAGAAATCTTACAGGGAAACTGGCGGCGCAGCGGTCGGATCGCTGAATATTGGTTTCATGAATTTGTAACATGCATAACAGACGTCCGTCCCTCATGCAGGTAGCCGCAGTATTACCTAAACAAAAAAAAAATGAATTGCTTATTTAAGAACATCTTAATAAAGAAAGAAAGAAACAGAAACGGGATTAAGAAATTGTGAGGTCTTATTAATGGCTAGACACCCAATAAAATAAAATGAAATCTTTAATTAATCAAAATACGGACATGGGAATAAATAACAGGAATCTCAGCGATGAGTAAAACGCGTACAAGAACATGTAAAAACAGAAGGCGAAAAATTCTCTTTTGCAGAAGAAAATGTGTGTGTGTGGGGGGGGGGGGGAAGTAGCCTCACAAAATAAGAGAAGTAAATAAAGATAAGATACGTGGAAGTACAGGAACAGAGGCATAGAAATTAATATTTATTCAGTGCAAAATCTAGTAAATAAATGAACCTAAACTGTTGAGGTCAGTTTTAAACAACAGTTCGTGATCATTCATGGAAAACTTTCTTAAACTGACGTTTGGTCTTCTTCACAGAGTATGAAATGTACAGGGAGGAAATGAAAGAGTGGTAGAATGCAGTGTCCCTCTCTTTTTGAGTTAACTACTTCGATCTACATGTCATGTGGAAGTGAAAAGAAAATCGAATTGTTCACAGAATATCGAATGTACAGGGAGGAAATGAGTTTGACGCGCAGAACTGAACGACAATTCATTCAAAACACACAAGGAAACAAGTACGCAGGGTCGACAGAGGATGAGGAAATCATTAGAATTGACAATGGCATGGAAATGAATTCATAACAGGTTCGAAAAGAGTCAAAAAAAGGGCGTGAATTCGGTACCAAACGCCAGTAACGAAGCGCATTTCAATGCAGCTTTTATGTGCGTCACGCAGAAGTAAAGAATGAACACAGTGTCCCTTATCTGTTCAGGTTTTCTTTCAGATGCAAACAGAGTGGAAAAAGAAGTAAATGAATGCAGTTTCTTTCAGAGAAAAAAGGAATGAAAATAATGTCTGTTCAAGGAAATAAACTTTTAAATAATTAGTGGAAAATGCTTACACCACCACCTTTGAAAGTGGAATGAAAAGTTGAAATACTTTATCGGATATTGTTCTAATTCAACGGTGAGAAAGCTATGAGAGTTACATCAAACTGTTAGCAAAGCTGAACTGTTGAAAGGAATTGTTAGAAAAGCAAATTCAACAAATGTAAATAGAGTTGAATAAATGTGAATGTTCTTTCGGAAACTGTAACGGGAGCACTCAGAAAGAGTTGTGCTTGCTATAATTTTTGAAATGGAATCGAAATTTTTATGAGAATAAAGAGTTGTAGAAGCAGTGACGCTTAACTAATTTAGTTATCAGCGTTTTTTTTAATTGATTGTACATTTTTATGTGAACTTGACAAGCGTCAGACTTGCTTTGATCGCTTATTATTTTAGTGCTTAATATGTTTTAAAAAATTGCATGCTTTCTTGTTTAAAGCGAAACTTTTAAAGTTTTGAGTTCTTGTTTTTATAGTATAAATTTATGCATAATGATTGAACAGACTGGTTGCATGGGGTTTTCGTGGTTTCCCTCATGTGTCACGTAAATACGGACCAGTTTTTTCAAGTCATTTTTGTATTTTATGTGAGAAGACCTCCACGAAGGCATAAAATAAAGTTGAATGTAAATGAACACAAATAAATAAAACTGAAAACAAGCATGTTACAGGGAGGGAGACACAAATGCACAAATTCAATAAATATTTAAATAGGAATTTAACTGAATATACACACATCTATATAAACACATGCTACACACATTATAATTTTGAAATTAAAAGAACATAAATAAAGTAGAAATATACATATAAAGAACATGCAACAGGGAGGGAAACACGTATGTAAAATGTAAGGCTACTTTCACAGCACATATTCGGGATTTCATAGCTGCACTTGCACTTATTCAATAAATATTTAAATAGAAATTAAATTGAATACACACACATCTATATGAACACATTAATTGTTAGAAGGAGTTACATTAATTGTTAGTATTATTGGAGTTAAATTAATTGTTACATTAATTGTTAGTATTATTGGAGTTACATTAATTGTTACATTAATTGTTAGTATTATTGGAGTTACATTAATTGTTAGAAGGACGTTGTTAGAAGGAGGGAAACGCATATGTGATATGTAAGGCTACTATCACAGATTTTCGGGATTTCACACATGCAATAAATCAATAAATATTTCAATAGAAATTTAATCAAACACAAAAAACACATCTATATACATGCTCTCTCACTCACTCACTCACTCACTCACTCTCTCTCTCTCTCTCTCTCTATCTATCTATCTGTCTATCTATCTATCTAACTCTATCTACCTATCTATCTGTGTCTGTCTATCTATCTATCTATCTATCTATCTATCTATCTGTCTGTCTGTCTATCAATCTAACTCTATCTATCTATCTATCTATCTATCTATCTATCTATCTATCTATATATATATATATATATATGTCTATCTATCTATCTATCTATCTATCTGTCTATCTAACTCTATCTATCTGTCTGTCTATCTAACTCTATCTATCTATCTATCTATCTATCTATCTATTTTTATTCGAACTTGTGAAAACTACTGAATATGCATATGTTGTAATTTTCGCTCTCACAACTTTTCTTATCATAATAGATACATATTTGTATGTATATGTTATGATCTAATTGATCAAAAAACTGTAAGGAACATTTGGAGAATCCTATTCTAGAGATTACATGTTATGCAAAGTTCAAACTATGTTAAAACAACAAATTGCACTCGAAAAAAAAACCCTACATATTACAGAAAGACAACTGCACAGCAAACTCAAAATAGGTAGGCGAAAAAATCGTTGGACAGGTCCTTGTGAAAACTACTGAATATGCATATGTTGTAATTTTCGCTCTCACAACTTTTCTTATCATAATATATACATATTTGTATGTATATATTATGATCTAGTTGATCAAAAAACTGTAAGGAACATTTGGAGAATCCTATTCGAGAGATTACATGTTATGCAAAGTTCAATCTATGTTAAAACAACAAATTGCACTCGAAAAAAAAACCCTACATATTACAGAAGGACAACTGCACAGCAAACTCAAAATAGGTAGGCGAAAAATCGTTGGACAGACCTTGGGAAAACTACTGAATATGCATATGTTGTAATTTTCGCTCTCACAACTTTTCTTATCATAATATATACATATTTGTATGTATATATTATGATCTAGTTGATCAAAAAACTGTAAGGAACATTTGGAGAATCCTATTCGAGAGATTACATGTTATGCAAAGTTCAATCTATGTTAAAACAACAAATTGCACTCGAAAAAAAAAAACCTACATATTACAGAAGGACAACTGCACAGCAAACTCAAAATAGGTAGGCGAAAAAATCGTTGGACAGGTACATTGAGACTGTAATTGGCTTTCCTAGTATGAAATGTAAGTAAAAGTTTGAAATTAATTATTTTTATTTATTATTAACGATGTCTCAAATGATCTGTCCCTTTTCCCAACATGGACTGCGCGTCAGAAAACACAGAAGTGAACTTAAAAAGTTAGAAAACAGTATTTTAGATTATAAACAGTATTTTAAGGGACTAGCCCGTAAGCGCAAAAAATAAAAACTTTATTCTATTGAAAAAAGAAAAAAAAAGAAGAGAATGAGCGGTCCCGTAAAGAACAAAAAGCTGAGCATTCGTGATGAAAATGAATGAACAAAAGAGCCACATACCTGCGTCCTTACACGTTTGGTTTCCAAAATTAAATTGAGCGAAAACGTGTTAAAAGGTTGCCAGAAAGTAACGAAGTCGCCTTAGGAGTGCTACCACAATTAAAAAACAGTCACGTGGAAGCGCCATTGAAATGAAAAAGGAATTTGAAATATGTATGTATTTAAAATAAAGTAAGTAAAAATATACATACATAAAAATATTACTGTGATGAACTGTTAGTTATGAAAAAGAAAATGATACTCAAAAGAAGTGTTAGGTGTTAAACAAAAATTATAGCAAAAAACTGTGATGAAACCTAATCAGGTATGTAACGAAAATTTAAATTAAAAAAAAATATGAACCGAAATGAATTATCCTAAAAAATATCCGATGGAATTCATTCATGTATGTTACGAAAATTTTAATTAAATAAAAAGAAATCTTACAGGGAAACTGGCGGCGCAGCGGTCGGATCGCTGAATATTGGTTTCATGAATTTGTAATATGCATAACAGACGTCCGTCCCTCATGCAGGTAGCCGCAGTATTACCTAAACAAAACAAAAAAATTAACGGGATTAAGAAATTGTGAGGTCTTATTAATGGCTAGACACCCAATAAAATAAAATGAAATCTTTAATTAATCAAAATACGGACATGGGAATAAATAACAGGAATCTCAGCGATGAGTAAAACGCGTACAAGAACATGTAAAAACAGAAGGCGAAAAATTCTCTTTTGCAGAAGAAAATGTGTGTGGGGGGGGGGAGTAGCCTCACAAAATAAAAGAAGTAAATAAAGATAAGATACGCGGAAGTACAGGAACAGAGGCATAGAAATTAATATTTATTCAGTGCAAAATCTAGTAAATAAATGAACCTAAACTGTTGAGGTCAGTTTTAATCAACATTTCGTGATCGTTCATGGAAAACTTTCTTAAACTGACGTTTGGTCTTCTTCACAGAGTATGGAATGTACAGGGAGGAAATGAAAGAGTGGTAGAATGCAGTGTCCCTCTCTTTTTGAGTTAACTACTTCGATTTACATGTCATGTGGAAGTGAAAAGAAAATCGAATTGTTCACAGAATATCGAATGTACAGGGAGGAAATGAGTTTGACGCGCAGAACTGAACGACAATTCATTCAAAACACACAAGGAAACAAGTACGCAGGGTCGACAGAGGATGAGGAAATCATTAGAATTGACAATGGCATGGAAATGAATTCATAACAGGTTCGAAAAGAGTCAAAAAAAGGGCGTGAATTCGGTACCAAACGCCAGTATCGAAGCGCATTTCAATGCAGCTTTTATGTGCGTCACGCAGAAGTAAAGAATGAACACAGTGTCCCTTATCTGTTCAGGGTTTCTTTCAGATGCAAACATAGTGGAAAAAGAAGTAAATGAATGCAGTTTCTTTCTGAGAAAAAAAGGAATGAAAATAAAGTCTGTTCAAGGAAATAAACTTTTAAATAATTAGTGGAAAATGCTTACACCACCTTTGAAAGTGGAATGAAAAGTTGAAATACTTTAACGGATATTGTTCTAATTCAGCGGTGAGAAAGCTATGAGAGTTACATCAAACTGTTAGCAAAGCTGAACTGTTGAAAGGAATTGTTAGAAAAGCAAATTCAACAAATGTAAATCGAGTTGAATAAATGTGAATGTTCTTTCGGAAACTGTAACGGGAGCACTCAGAAAGAGTTGTGCTTGCTATAATTTTTGAAATGGAATCGAAATTTTTATGAGAATAAAGAGTTGTAGAAGCAGTGTATCACAAAACGTTTTGGAATTGCCGTAACTTGCTTCTGGAATATAGGGATCGCATTGACCGCAGTGCGGCGAAGCCGCAGTGAGGTGATGGCGATCAGTCGGTTTAGGCAAAGTCCCCGGTTTGTGTGTTTGGCCCCCCCCTGGTGCGCGCCGAAGGCGCGCACATAGTCTCCCCGCAGGGGCCAAACACGCTAACCGGGGACTTTGCCTAAAAAAAGGAATGAAAATAGTATAGTTCCGTTTTTTGACACTAGGTGGCGCCACGACATACCAAGGAAATCCCAGAGGAGCAGCTATTACGCCTCCCAACAACAATCTTTATTTCTTTTTGGATCTTCCTGCGTGTTGGCTGCTGTTTGACGTCGCTCCTGTGGTGTTGCTGTTAGTAAGTATTCTAGTAAGTATTTTTTCAATACTTTCTTGCCTACTTAGTGCCCTGTATTAGTGATATTATGTCTGCTAATATGTCTTCAGTTACAGGTGAGTCTCCCGACCACATTGTAGACGTACCCCCACGTCCTACGAAGAGAATGGTGAAGAGAGAAGTGCCCCCGGACGGAAACCGAGCATGGCTATTTGTGTTTATAGCCTACCTCCTGTCGGTTGCAGTTTCGGGGCTTCCTCCGTGCTTTGGCCCAATAAAGGCTGCAATTACGGAGGAGTTTCCAGACACTTCGCAGAGTACCCTTGGCCAATTTCCATCTTTGGTCAGTAACTTGAGTCTTTTGCTGTCACCCATAGCTACTCTTGTGGTACTGAAATGTGGTCCTCGTTTGAGTCTTTTTCTAGGAGGACTTTTTTCTGTAATTGGACTAGGTTTAAGTTGTTTTGCTAAATGTGCTGGCTTCCTAGTTTTCAGTTACGGAGTTGTGGTCGGGATCGGTTCCAGTTTAATAGTTGCAAGTTTGCTCTCCCAAATTGCAGCTTTGTTTACCTCCCGCAAGCCTTTAGCTTTTGCCTTGTATATGTGCGGAGAGTGTACGGGGGCATTTGTGCTTCCTTTTTTAATCGATTTTCTTTTAGGTGAGTACGGGTGGCGCATGGTATTTTTTGTTTTATGTGTTTTGAATGTGCCCACCTGTTTGGCTGCTGCTGCGTTCGAGAGGCCCGAATTTTATTTTGTCGAAATTTCCGAGGAAGTGGAAATTAAGAATCCTACGGAAGAAGAAAGGCCAGAAATGGTTGTTCCTATTCCCGAGGTTCCAATTTCAAGCTCCTTGAAATTATGGCATAATATCAGGGACTCAACAGGGTTGACGCTTCTGAAGAAATGGGAGTTGTGGTTGATGTTGGTGGCTATTGCTTCTCACGGATTTGGCAGTGCAGGCTTGAAGTCCATTTTTGAGAATGGCCTGAAGGAACACGAGTTCCCGATAGGACATACGTACTGCTTCTTGATGACGGTGTTTGTTCGATTCACATACGGCTTGTTTAGTGGGCAGTCTCGGATTCCAAGGTACTTGGAATATTTCCTATCGTCCTTGGCCAATGTTGGTGGCGCTATTTTAATGCTGGGCGTAGGTTGCGAGAAAGTGGCTCACTATCTGGTCGTTTTGTGTCTAATGGCTATCGGCAATGGGATTTGGGGAGTTCTGACACCCGTCGTTATCGGCGAGAACGTAGGTTCTATCCCCAAAGCTTTCGCTTGGATCAAATGTATCCGGGGAATTCTGGCTCTCCTCTTCCCATTGTTGAAAGACCATGTGAAGGAAGACCGTGGTCAAGAGGTGGTGGACGCGATGAGTGCTGCGCTGGCAAGTTCGGCGGCAATAGTTTCACTTCTCTTTTTTCTGTTTAAGACATTGGGGAAGTGTTACCGATCAGCAACCGCAACTTCCACCCGATTGTAAATTTTTTTGTAATTTAGTATGTAATTTTCTTAAAGTGTTTTCATGTGTAATTT
>NC_140775.1:1685694-1708194 GCF_044657685.1 Stegodyphus dumicola
CTTAGGAGTGCTACCAGAAATAAAAAACAGTCACGTGGAAGCGCCATTGAAATGAAAAAGGAATTTGAAATATGTATGTATTTAAAATAAAGTAAGTAAAAATATACATACATAAGAATATTACTGTAATGAACTGTTAGTTATGAAAAAGAAAATGTTACTCAAAAGAAGTGTTAGGTGTTAAACAAAAATTATAAGCAAAAAACTGTGATGAAACCTAATCAGGTATGTAACGAAAATTTAAATTAAAAAAAAATATGAACCGAAATGAATTATCCTAAAAAATATCCGATGGAATTCATTCATGTATGTTACGAAAATTTTAATTAAATAAAAAGAAATCTTACAGGGAAACTGGCGGCGCAGCGGTCGGATCGCTGAATATTGGTTTCATGAATTTGTAACATGCATAACAGACGTCCGTCCCTCATGCAGGTAGCCGCAGTATTACCTAAACAAAAAAAAAATTAACGGGATTAAGAAATTGTGAGGTCTTATTAATGGCTAGACACCCAATAAAATAAAATGAAATCTTTAATTAATCAAAATACGGACATGGGAATAAATAACAGGAATCTCAGCGATGAGTAAAACGCGTACAAGAACATGTAAAAACAGAAGGCGAAAAATTCTCTTTTGCAGAAGAAAATGTGTGTGTGTGTGGGGGGGGGAGTAGCCTCACAAAATAAGAGAAGTAAATAAAGATAAGATACGTGGAAGTACAGGAACAGAGGCATAGAAATTAATATTTATTCAGTGCAAAATCTAGTAAATAAATGAACCTAAACTGTTGAGGTCAGTTTTAATCAACAGTTCGTGATCATTCATGGAAAACTTTCTTAAACTGACGTTTGGTCTTCTTCACAGAGTATGGAATGTACAGGGAGGAAATGAAAGAGTGGTAGAATGCAGTGTCCCTCTCTTTTTTAGTTAACTACTTCGATCTACATGTCATGTGGAAGCGAAAAGAAAATCGAATTGTTCACAGAATATCGAATGTACAGGGAGGAAATGAGTCTGACGCGCAGAACTGAACGACAATTCATTCAAAACACACAAGGAAACAAGTACGCAGGGTCGACAGAGGATGAGGAAATCATTAGAATTGACAATGGCATGGAAATGAATTCATAACAGGTTCGAAAAGAGTCAAAAAAAGTGCGTGAATTCGGTACCAAACGCCAGTATCGAAGCGCATTTCAATGCAGCTTTTATGTGCGTCACGCAGAAGTAAAGAATGAACACAGTGTCCCTTATCTGTTCAGGGTTTCTTTCAGATGCAAACATAGTGAAAAAAGAAGTAAATGAATGCAGTTTCTTTCTGAGAAAAAAAGGAATGAAAATAAAGTCTCTTCAAGGAAATAAACTTTTAAATAATTAGTGGAAAATGCTTACACCACCTTTGAAAGTGGAATGAAAAGTTGAAATATTTTATCAGATATTGTTCTAATTCAACGGTGAGAAAGCTATGAGAGTTACATCAAACTGTTAGTAAAGCTGAACTGTTGAAAGGAATTGTTAGAAAAGCAAATTCAACAAATGTAAATCGAGTTGAATAAATGTGAATGTTCTTTCGGAAACTGTAACGGGAGCACTCAGAAAGAGTTGTGCTTGCTATAATTTTTGAAATGGAATCGAAATTTTTATGAGAATAAAGAGTTGTAGAAGCAGTGTATCACAAAACGTTTTGGAATTGCCGTAACTTGTTTTTGGAATATAGGGATCGCATAGACCGCAGTGAGGTGATGGCGATCAGTCGGTTTAGTCAAAGTCCCCGGTTTGTGTGTTTGGCCCCCCTCCTGGTGCGCGCCGAAGGCGCGCACATAGTCTCCCCGCAGGGGCCAAACACGCTAACCGGGGACTTTGCCTAAAAAAAGGAATGAAAATAGTATAGTTCCGTTTTTTGACACTAGGTGGCGCCACGACATACCAAGGAAATCCCAGACGAGCAGCTATTACGCCTCCCAACAACGATCTTTATTCCTTTTTGGATCTTCCTGCGTGTTGGCTGCTGTTTGACGTCGCTCCTGTGGTGTTGCTGTTAGTAAGTATTCTAGTAAGTATTTTTTCAATACTTTCTTGCCTACTTAGTGCCCTGTATTAGTGATATTATGTCTGCTAATATGTCTTCAGTTACAGGTGAGTCTCCCGACCACATTGTAGACGTACCCCCACGTCCTACGAAGAGAATGGTGAAGAGAGAAGTGCCCCCGGACGGAAACCGAGAATGGCTATTTGTGTTTATAGCCTACCTCACGTCGGTTGTAGTTTCGGGGCTTCCTCCGTGCTTTGGCCCAATAAAGGCTGCAATTACGGAGGAGTTTCCAGACACTTCGCAGAGTACCCTTGGCCAATTTCCATCTTTGGTCAGTAACTTGAGTCTTTTGCTGTCACCCATAGCTACTCTTGTGGTACTGAAATGTGGTCCTCGTTTGAGTCTTTTTCTAGGAGGACTTTTTTCTGTAATTGGACTAGGTTTAAGTTGTCTTGCTAAATGTGCTGGCTTCCTAGTTTTCAGTTACGGAGTTGTGGTCGGGATCGGTTCCAGTTTAATAGTTGCAAGTTTGCTCTCCCAAATTGCAGCTTTGTTTACCTCCCGCAAGCCTTTAGCTTTTGCCTTGTATATGTGCGGAGAGTGTACGGGGGCATTTGTGCTTCCTTTTTTAATCGATTTTCTTTTAGGTGAGTACGGGTGGCGCATGGTATTTTTTGTTTTATGTGTTTTGAATGTGCCCACCTGTTTGGCTGCTGCTGCGTTCGAGAGGCCCGAATTTTATTTTGTCGAAATTTCCGAGGAAGTGGAAATTAAGAATCCTACGGAAGAAGAAAGGCCAGAAATGGTTGTTCCTATTCCCGAGGTTCCAATTTCAAGCTCCTTGAAATTATGGCATAATATCAGGGACTCAACAGGGTTGACGCTCCTGAAGAAATGGGAGTTGTGGTTGATGTTGGTGGCTATTGCTTCTCACGGATTTGGCAGTGCAGGCTTGAAGTCCATTTTTGAGAATGGCCTGAAGGAACACGAGTTCCCGATAGGACATACGTACTGCTTCTTGATGACGGTGTTTGTTCGATTCACATACGGCTTGTTTAGTGGGCAGTCTCGGATTCCAAGGAACTTGGAATACTTCCTATCGTCCTTGGCCAATGTTGGTGGCGCTATTTTAATGCTGGGCGTAGGTTGCGAGACAGTGGCTCACTATCTGGTCGTTTTGGGTCTAATGGCTATCGGCAATGGGATTTGGGGAGTTCTGACACCCGTCGTTATCGGCGAGAACGTAGGTTCTATCCCCAAAGCTTTCGCTTGGATCAAATGTATCCGGGGAATTCTGGCTCTCCTCTTCCCATTGTTGAAAGACCATGTGAAGGAAGACCGTGATCAAGAGGTGGTGGACGCGATGAGTGCTGCGCTGGCAAGTTCGGCGGCAATAGTTTCACTTCTCTTTTTTCTGTTTAAGACATTGGGGAAGTGTTACCGATCAGCAACCACAACTTCCACCCGATTGTAAATTTTTTTGTAATTTAGTATGTAATTTTCTTAAAGTGTTTTCATGTGTATTTTCTTGTATATATGTATATTTTGACGCTTAACTAATTTAGTTATCAGCGTATTTTTTTAATTGATTGTACATTTTCTTGTTTAAAGCGAAACTTTTAAAGTTTTGAGTGTTTTTTTTAATTGATTGTATATTTTATGTGAACTTGACAAGCGTCAGACTTGCTTTGATCGCTTATTATTTTAGTGCTTAATATGTTTTAAAAAATTGCATGCTTTCTTGTTTAAAGCGAAACTTTTAAAGTTTTCAGTTTTTGTTTTTATAGTATAAATTTATGCATAATGATTGAACAGACTGGTTGCATGGGGTTTTCGTGGTTTCCCTCATGTGTCACGTAAATGCGGACCAGTTTTTTCAAGTCATTTTTGTATTTTATGTGAGAAGTCCTCCACGAAGGCATAAAATAAAGTTGAATGTAAATGAACACAAATAAATAAAACTGAAAACAAGCATGTTACAGGGAGGGAGACACAAATGCACAAATTCAATAAATATTTAAATAGGAATTTAACTGAATATACACACATCTATATAAACACATGCTACACACATTATAATTTTGAAATTAAAAGAACATAAATAAAGTAGAAATATACATATAAAGAACATGCAACAGGGAGGGAAACACGTATGTAAAATGTAAGGCTACTTTCACAGCACATACTCGGGATTTCATAGCTGCACTTGCACTCATTCAATAAATATTTAAATAGAAATTAAATTGAATACACACACATCTATATGAACACATTAATTGTTAGAAGGAGTTACATTAATTGTTAGTATTATTGGAGTTAAATTAATTGTTACATTAATTGTTAGTATTATTGGAGTTAAATTAATTGTTACATTAAGTGTTAGTATTATTGGAGTTACATTAATTGTTACATTAATTGTTAGTATTATTGGAGTTACATTAATTGTTAGAAGGATTGTTAGAAGGAGGGAAACGCATATGTGATATGTAAGGCTACTATCACAGATTTTCGGGATTTCACACATGCAATAAATCAATAAATATTTCAATAGAAATTTAATCAAACACAAAAAACACATCTATATACATGCTCTCTCTCTCTCTCTCACTCACTCACTCTCTCTCTATCTATCTATCTATCTATCTATCTATCTATCTGTCTATCTATCTATCTAACTCTATCTATCTATCTATCTATCTGTCGGTCTCTCTCTATCTGTCTGTCTATCTATATAACTCTATCTATCTATCTATCTATCTATCTGTCTGTCTAACTCTAGCTATCTATCTGTCTGTCTGTCTATTTATCTATCTATCTATCTGTCTGTCTAACTATCTATCTATCTATGTATCTGTCTGTCTATCTATCTATCTATCTATCTATCTGTCTGTCTATCTAACTCTATCTATCTATCTGTCTGTCTATCTCTCTCTCTCTATATATATATATATATGTCTGTCTATCTATCTATCTATCTAACTCTATCTATCTGTCTATCTATCTATCTAACTCTATCTATCTGTCTATCTATCTATCTGTCTGTATGTCTATCTATCTATGTCTATCTATCTATCTACCTATCTATCTATCTGTCTATCTATCTATCTATCTATCTATCTATCTATCTATCTATCTATCTATTTTTATTCGAACTTGTGAAAACTACTGAATATGCATATGTTGTAATTTTCGTTCTCACAACTTTTCTTATCATTATATATACATATTTGTATGTATATATTATGATCTAGTTGATGAAAAAACTGTAAGGAACATTTGGAGAATCCTATTCTAGAGATTACATGTTATGCAAAGTTCAATCTATGTTAAAACAACAAATTGCACTCGAAATAAAAAAACCCTACATATTACAGAAGGACAACTGCACAGCAAACTCAAAATAGGTAGGCGAAAAAATCGTTGGACAGGTCCATTGAGACTGTAATTGGCTTTCCTAGTATGAAATGTAAGTAAAAGTTTGAAATTAATTATTTTTATTTATTATTAACGATGTCTCAAATGATCTGTCCCTTTTTCCCAACATGGACTGCGCGTCAGAAAACACAGAAGTGAACTTAAAAAGTTAGAAAACAGTATTTTAGATTATAAACAGTATTTTAAGGGACTAGCCCGTAAGCGCAAAAAATAAAAACTTTATTCTATTGAAAAAAGAAAAAAAAAGAAGAGAATGAGGGGTCCCGTAAAGAACAAAAAGCTGAGCATTCGTGATGAAAATGAATGAACAAAAGAGCCACATACCTGCGTCCTTACACGTTTGGTTTCCAAAATTAAATTGAGCGAAAACGTGTTAAAAGGTTGCCAGAAAGTAACGAAGTCGCCTTAGGAGTGCTACCAGGATTAAAAAACAGTCACGTGGAAGCGCCATTGAAATGAAAAAGGAATTTGAAATATGTATGTATTTAAAATAAAGTAAGTAAAAATATACATACATAAAAATATTACTGTAATGAACTGTTAGTTATGAAAAAGAAAATGATACTCAAAAGAAGTGTTAGGTGTTAAAGAAAAATTATAGCAAAAAACTGTGATGAAACCTAATCAGGTATGTAACGAAAATTTAAATTAAAAAAAAATATGAACCGAAATGAATTATCCTAAAAAATATCCGATGGAATTCATTCATGTATGTTACGAAAATTTTAATTAAATAAAAAGAAATCTTACAGGGAAACTGGCGGCGCAGCGGTCGGATCGCTGAATATTGGTTTCATGAATTTGTAACATGCATAACAGACGTCCGTCCCTCATGCAGGTAGCCGCAGTATTACCTAAACAAAACAAAAAAATTAACGGGATTAAGAAATTGTGAGGTCTTATTAATGGCTAGACACCCAATAAAATAAAATGAAATCTTTAATTAATCAAAATACGGACATGGGAATAAATAACAGGAATCTCAGCGATGAGTAAAACGCGTACAAGAACATGTAAAAACAGAAGGCGAAAAATTCTCTTTTGCAGAAGAAAATGTGTGTGTGTGTGGGGGGGGGGGAGTAGCCTCACAAAATAAGAGAAGTAAATAAAGATAAGATACGTGGAAGTACAGGAACAGAGGCATAGAAATTAATATTTATTCAGTGCAAAATCTAGTAAATAAATGAACCTAAACTGTTGAGGTCAGTTTTAATCAACAGTTCGTGATCATTCATGGAAAACTTTCTTAAACTGACGTTTGGTCTTCTTCACAAAGTATGGAATGTACAGGGAGGAAATGAAAGAGTGGTAGAATGCAGTGTCCCTCTCTTTTTTAGTTAACTACTTCGATCTACATGTCATGTGGAAGCGAAAAGAAAATCGAATTGTTCACAGAATATCGAATGTACAGGGAGGAAATGAGTCTGACGCGCAGAACTGAACGACAATTCATTCAAAACACACAAGGAAACAAGTACGCAGGGTCGACAGAGGATGAGGAAATCATTAGAATTGACAATGGCATGGAAATGAATTCATAACAGGTTCGAAAAGAGTCAAAAAAAGGGCGTGAATTCGGTACCAAACGCCAGTAACGAAGCGCATTTCAATGCAGCTTTTATGTGCGTCACGCAGAAGTAAAGAATGAACACAGTGTCCCTTATCTGTTCAGGGTTTCTTTCAGATGCAAACATAGTGAAAAAAGAAGTAAATGAATGCAGTTTCTTTCTGAGAAAAAAAGGAATGAAAATAAAGTCTGTTCAAGGAAATAAACTTTTAAATAATTAGTGGAAAATGCTTACACCACCTTTGAAAGTGGAATGAAAAGTTGAAATATTTTATCAGATATTGTTCCAATTCAACGGTGAGAAAGCTATGAGAGTTACATCAAACTGTTAGTGAAGCTGAACTGTTGAAAGGAATTGTTAGAAAAGCAAATTCAACAAATGTAAATCGAGTTGAATAAATGTGAATGTTCTTTCGGAAACTGTAACGGGAGCACTCAGAAAGAGTTGTGCTTGCTATAATTTTTGAAATGGAATCGAAATTTTTATGAGAATAAAGAGTTGTAGAAGCAGTGTATCACAAAACGTTTTGGAATTGCCGTAACTTGTTTCTGGAATATAGGGATCGCATAGATCGCAGTGCGGCGAAGCCGCAGTGAGGTGATGGCGATCAGTCGGTTTAGGCAAAGTCCCCGGTTTGTGTGTTTGGCTCCCCTCCTGGTGCGCGCCGAAGGCGCGCACATAGTCTCCCCGCAGGGGCCAAACACGCTAACCGGGGACTTTGCCTAAAAAAAGGAATGAAAATAGTATAGTTCCGTTTTTTGACACTAGGTGGCGCCACGACATACCAAGGAAATCCCAGACGAGCAGCTATTACGCCTCCCAACAACAATCTTTATTCCTTTTTGGATCTTCCTGCGTGTTGGCTGCTGTTTGACGTCGCTCCTGTGGTGTTGCTGTTAGTAAGTATTCTAGTAAGTATTTTTTCAATACTTTCTTGCCTACTTAGTGCCCTGTATTAGTGATATTATGTCTGCTAATATGTCTTCAGTTACAGGTGAGTCTCCCGACCACATTGTAGACGTACCCCCACGTCCTACGAAGAGAATGGTGAAGAGAGAAGTGCCCCCGGACGGAAACCGAGAATGGCTATTTGTGTTTATAGCCTACCTCACGTCGGTTGTAGTTTCGGGGCTTCCTCCGTGCTTTGGCCCAATAAAGGCTGCAATTACGGAGGAGTTTCCAGACACTTCGCAGAGTACCCTTGGCCAATTTCCATCTTTGGTCAGTAACTTGAGTCTTTTGCTGTCACCCATAGCTACTCTTGTGGTACTGAAATGTGGTCCTCGTTTGAGTCTTTTTCTAGGAGGACTTTTTTCTGTAATTGGACTAGGTTTAAGTTGTTTTGCTAAATGTGCTGGCTTCCTAGTTTTCAGTTACGGAGTTGTGGTCGGGATCGGTTCCAGTTTAATAGTTGCAAGTTTGCTCTCCCAAATTGCAGCTTTGTTTACCTCCCGCAAGCCTTTAGCTTTTGCCTTGTATATGTGCGGAGAGTGTACGGGGGCATTTGTGCTTCCTTTTTTAATCGATTTTCTTTTAGGTGAGTACGGGTGGCGCATGGTATTTTTTGTTTTATGTGTTTTGAATGTGCCCACCTGTTTGGCTGCTGCTGCGTTCGAGAGGCCCGAATTTTATTTTGTCGAAATTTCCGAGGAAGTGGAAATTAAGAATCCTACGGAAGAAGAAAGGCCAGAAATGGTTGTTCCTATTCCCGAGGTTCCAATTTCAAGCTCCTTGAAATTATGGCATAATATCAGGGACTCAACAGGGTTGACGCTCCTGAAGAAATGGGAGTTGTGGTTGATGTTGGTGGCTATTGCTTCTCACGGATTTGGCAGTGCAGGCTTGAAGTCCATTTTTGAGAATGGCCTGAAGGAACACGAGTTCCCGATAGGACATACGTACTGCTTCTTGATGACGGTGTTTGTTCGATTCACATACGGCTTGTTTAGTGGGCAGTCTCGGATTCCAAGGAACTTGGAATACTTCCTATCGTCCTTGGCCAATGTTGGTGGCGCTATTTTAATGCTGGGCGTAGGTTGCGAGACAGTGGCTCACTATCTGGTCGTTTTGGGTCTAATGGCTATCGGCAATGGGATTTGGGGAGTTCTGACACCCGTCGTTATCGGCGAGAACGTAGGTTCTATCCCCAAAGCTTTCGCTTGGATCAAATGTATCCGGGGAATTCTGGCTCTCCTCTTCCCATTGTTGAAAGACCATGTGAAGGAAGACCGTGGTCAAGAGGTGGTGGACGCGATGAGTGCTGCGCTGGCAAGTTCGGCGGCAATAGTTTCACTTCTCTTTTTTCTGTTTAAGACATTGGGGAAGTGTTACCGATCAGCAACCGCAACTTCCACCCGATTGTAAATTTTTTTGTAATTTAGTATGTAATTTTCTTAAAGTGTTTTCATGACTAATTTCTTGTATATATGTATATTTTGACGCTTAACTAATTTAGTTATCAGCGTATTTTTTTAATTGATTGTACATTTTCTTGTTTAACGCGAAACTTTTAAAGTTTTGAGTGTTTTTTTTTAATTGATTGTATATTTTATGTGAACTTGACAAGCGTCAGACTTGCTTTGATCGCTTATTATTTTAGTGCTTAATATGTTTTAAAAAATTGCATGCTTTCTTGTTTAACGCGAAACTTTTAAAGTTTTCAGTTTTTGTTTTTATAGTATAAATTTATGCATAATGATTGAACAGACTGGTTGCATGGGGTTTTCGTGGTTTCCCTCATGTGTCACGTAAATGCGGACCAGTTTTTTCAAGTCATTTTTGTATTTTATGTGAGAAGTCCTCCACGAAGGCATAAAATAAAGTTGAATGTAAATGAACACAAATAAATAAAACTGAAAACAAGCATGTTACAGGGAGGGAGACACAAATGCACAAATTCAATAAATATTTAAATAGGAATTTAACTGAATATACACACATCTATATAAACACATGCTACACACATTATAATTTTGAAATTAAAAGAACATAAATAAAGTAGAAATATACATATAAAGAACATGCAACAGTGAGGGAAACACGTATGTAAAATGTAAGGCTACTTTCACAGCACATACTCGGGATTTCATAGCTGCACTTGCACTCATTCAATAAATATTTAAATAGAAATTAAATTGAATACACACACATCTATATGAACACATTAATCTATCTATCTACCTATTTTTATTCGAACTTGTGAAAACTACTGAATATGCATATGTTGTAATTTTCGCTCTCACAACTTTTCTTATCATTATATATACATATTTGTATGTATATATCATGATCTAGTTGATGAAAAAACTGTAAGGAACATTTGGAGAATCCTATTCTAGAGATTACATGTTATGCAAAGTTCAAACTATGTTAAAACAACAAATTGCACTCGAAAAAAAAACCCTACATATTACAGAAGGACAACTGCACAGCAACTCAAAATAGGTAGGCGAAAAAATCGTTGGACAGGCCTTGTGAAAACTACTGAATATGCATATGTTGTAATTTTCGCTCTCACAACTTTTCTTATCATTATATATACATATTTGTTTGTATATATTATGATCTAGTTGATGAAAAAACTGTAAGGAACATTTGGAGAATCCTATTCTAGAGATTACATGTTATGCAAAGTTCAATCTATGTTAAAACAACAAATTGCACTCGAAAAAAAAAACCCTACATATTACAGAAGGACAACTGCACAGCAAACTCAAAATAAGTAGGCGAAAAAATCGTTGGACAGGTTCATTGAGACTGTAATTGGCTTTCCTAGTATGAAATGTAAGTAAAAGTTTGAAATTAATTATTTTTATTTATTATTAACGATGTCTCAAATGATCTGTCCCTTTTCCCAACATGGCCTGCGCGTCAGAAAACACAGAAGTGAACTTAAAAAGTTAGAAAACAGTATTTTATATTATAAACAGTATTTTAAGGGACTAGCCAGTAAGCGCAAAAAATAAAAACTTTATTCTATTGAAAAAAGAAAAAAAAAAGAAGAGAATGAGGGGTCCCGTAAAGACCAAAAAGCTGAGCATTCGTGATGAAAATAAATGAACAAAAGAGCCACATACCTGCGTCCTTACACGTTTGGTTTCCAAAATTAAATTGAGCGAAAACGTGTTAAAAGGTTGCCAGAAAGTAACGAAGTCGCCTTAGGAGTGCTACCAGAATTAAAAAACAGTCACGTGGAAGCGCCATTGAAATGAAAAAGGAATTTGAAATATGTATGTATTTAAAATAAAGTAAGTAAAAATATACATACATAAGAATATTACTGTAATGAACTGTTAGTTATGAAAAAGAAAATGATACTCAAAAGAAGTGTTAGGTGTTAAACAAAAATTATAAGCATAAAACTGTGATGAAACCTAATCAGGTATGTAACGAAAATTTAAATTAAAAAAAAATATGAACCGAAATGAATTATCCTAAAAAATATCCGATGGAATTCATTCATGTATGTTACGAAAATTTTAATTAAATAAAAAGAAATGTTACAGGGAAACTGGCGGCGCAGCGGTCGGATCGCTGAATATTGGTTTCATGAATTTGTAACATGCATAACAGACGTCCGTCCCTCATGCAAGTAGCCGCAGTATTACCTAAACAAAACAAAAAAATTAACGGGATTAAGAAATTGTGAGGTCTTATTAATGGCTAGACAGCCAATAAAATAAAATGAAATCTTTAATTAATCAAAATACGGACATGGGAATAAATAACAGGAATCTCAGGGATGAGTAAAACGCGTACAAGAACATGTAAAAACAGAAGGCGAAAAATTCTCTTTTGCAGAAGAAAATGTGTGTGTGTGGGGGGGGGGGGGAGTAGCCTCCCAAAATAAGAGAAGTAAATAAAGATAAGATACGTGGAAGTACAGGATTAGAGGCATAGAAATTAATATTTATTCAGTGCAAAATCTAGTAAATAAATGAACCTAAACTGTTGAGGTCAGTTTTAATCAACAGTTCGTGATCATTCATGGAAAACTTTCTTAAACTGACGTTTGGTCTTCTTCACAGAGTATGGAATGGACAGGGAGGAAATGAAAGAGTGGTAGAATGCAGTGTCCCTCTCTTTTTTAGTTAACAACTTCGATCTACATGTCATGTGGAAGCGAAAAGAAAATCGAATTGTTCACAGAATATCGAATGTACAGGGAGGAAATGAGTCTGACGCGCAGAACTGAACGACAATTCATTCAAAACACACAAGGAAACAAGTACGCAGGGTCGACAGAGGATGAGGAAATCATTAGAATTGACAATGGCATGGAAATGAATTCATAACAGGTTCGAAAAGAGTCAAAAAAAGGGCGTGAATTCGGTACCAAACGCCAGTAACGAAGCGCATTTCAATGCAGCTTTTATGTGCGTCACGCAGAAGTAAAGAATGAACACAGTGTCCCTTATCTGTTCAGGGTTTCTTTCAGATGCAAACATAGTGGAAAAAGAAGTAAATGAATGCAGTTTCTTTCTGAGAAAAAAAGGAATGAAAATAAAGTCTGTTCAAGGAAATAAACTTTTAAATAATTAGTGGAAAATGCTTACACCACCTTTGAAAGTGGAATGAAAAGTTGAAATATTTTATCAGATATTGTTCCAATTCAACGGTGAGAAAGCTATGAGAGTTACATCAAACTGTTAGTAAAGCTCAACTGTTGAAAGGAATTGTTAGAAAAGCAAATTCAACAAATGTAAATCGAGTGGAATAAATGTGAATGTTCTTTCGGAAACTGTAACGGGAGCACTCAGAAAGATTTGTGCTTGCTATAATTTTTGATATGGAATGGAAATTTTTATGAGAATAAAGAGTTGTAGAAGCAGTGTATCACAAAACGTTTTGGAATTGCCGTAACTTGTTTTTGGAATATAGGGATCGCATAGACCGCAGTGAGGTGATGGCGATCAGTCGTTTAGGCAAAGTCCCCGGTTTGTGTGTTTGGCCCCCCTCCTGGTGCGCGCCGAAGGCGCGCACATAGTCTCCCCGCAGGGGCCAAACACGCTAACCGGGGACTTTGCCTATAAAAGGAATGAAAATAGTATAGTTCCGTTTTTTGACACTAGGTGGCGCCACGACATACCAAGGAAATCCCAGAGGAGCAGCTATTACGCCTCCCAACAACAATCTTTATTCCTTTTTGGATCTTCCTGCGTGTTGGCTGCTGTTTGACGTCGCTCCTGTGGTGTTGCTGTTAGTAAGTATTCTAGTACGTATTTTTTCAATACTTTCTTGCCTACTTAGTGCCCTGTATTAGTGATATTATGTCTGCTAATATGTCTTCAGTTACAGGTGAGTCTCCCGACCACATTGTAGACGTACCCCCACGTCCTACGAAGAGAATGGTGAAGAGAGAAGTGCCCCCGGACGGAAACCGATCATGGCTATTTGTGTTTATAGCCTACCTCCTGTCGGTTGGAGTTTCGGGGCTTCCTCCGTGCTTTGGCCCAATAAAGGCTGCAACTACGGAGGAGTTTCCAGACACTTCGCAGAGTACCCTTGGCCAATTTCCATCTTTGGTCAGTAACTTGAGTCTTTTGCTGTCACCCATAGCTACTCTTGTGGTACTGAAATGTGGTCCTCGTTTGAATCTTTTTCTAGGAGGACTTTTTTCTGTAATTGGACTAGGTTTAAGTTGTTTTGCTAAATGTGCTGGCTTCCTAGTTTTCAGTTACGGAGTTGTGGTCGGGATCGGTTCCAGTTTAATAGTTGCAAGTTTGCTCTCCCAAATTGCAGCTTTGTTTACCTCCCGCAAGCCTTTAGCTTTTGCCTTGTATATGTGCGGAGAGTGTACGGGGGCATTTGTGCATCCTTTTTTAATCGATTTTCTTTTAGGTGAGTACGGGTGGCGCATGGTATTTTTTGTTTTATGTGTTTTGAATGTGCCCACCTGTTTGGCTGCTGCTGCGTTCGAGAGGCCCGAATTTTATTTTGTCGAAATTTCCGAGGAAGTGGAAATTAAGAATCCTACGGAAGAAGAAAGGCCAGAAATGGTTGTTCCTATTCCCGAGGTTCCAATTTCAAGCTCCTTGAAATTATGGCATAATATCAGGGACTCAACAGGGTTGACGCTCCTGAAGAAACGGGAGTTGTGGTTGATGTTGGTGGCTATTGCTTCTCACGGATTTGGCAGTGCAGGCTTGAAGTCCATTTTTGATAATGGCCTGAAGGAACACGAGTTCCCGATAGGACATACGTACTGCTTCTTGATGACGGTGTTTGTTCGATTCACATACGGCTTGTTTAGTGGGCAGTCTCGGATTCCAAGGAACTTGGAATACTTCCTATCGTCCTTGGCCAATGTTGGTGGCTCTATTTTAATGCTGGGCGTAGGTTGCGAGACAGTGGCTCACTATGTGGTCGTTTTGTGTCTAATGGCTATCGGCAATGGGATTTGGGGAGTTCTGACACCCGTCGTTATCGGCGAGAACGTAGGTTCTATCCCCAAAGCTTTCGCTTGGATCAAATGTATCCGGGGAATTCTGGCTCTCCTCTTCCCATTGTTGAAAGACCATGTGAAGGAAGACCGTGGTCAAGAGGTGGTGGACGCGATGAGTGCTGCGCTGGCAAGTTCGGCGGCAATAGTTTCACTTCTCTTTTTTCTGTTTAAGACATTGGGGAAGTGTTACCGATCAGCAACCGCAACTTCCACCCGATTGTAAATTTTTTTGTAATTTAGTATGTAATTTTCTTAAAGTGTTTTCATGTGTAATTTCTTGTATATATGTATATTTTGACGCTTAACTAATTTAGTTATCAGCGTATTTTTTTAATTGATTGTACATTTTCTTGTTTTATCAGGTTCAATGTTTCTTCTAACCTTCTTCGGAAACATACAATGACCTGACTAGAACAGAGAGCTTACTAAAGCTATGTTCACTAATTGTAGTAAGTAGACAGGATACAGACGAAGGGTATACAAAACCCTTTATTTTTTTCTTTATATACAATGACTTCCGTACTTCGGAATACAATGACCCTCCACTCGGGGTCTAACTTAAAAGATATCAAAATAAAACTAAACTCTAATTTAACTTTAGAATAAGATTGGCCTTATAATAACAGAAAGCGTATGTAGCACAGAGACTGTGAACACTACAATACGTTTAATTTATCAAGAGGATTAAAACCTCTGGCCTGGAAGGCAAAGTAGCAACTGCGTAACTTCTAAGGTAAGCGGCCTGCTTCGAACTCACGGCTTCCTCTCTTCTGCTTGGCAAAAAGGCCACACTTAAATACTTGGCGTTCGCCAGACAACTTTGCATAAACTCCTTCACGCTTATAATTCTGGCCGGAAGTAGAAAATAAGAAGTGATAGTAAAGATTTAAAATAAAATAAACGTTAGTAAAACTTAAGATCCTTACATACTTCCCGCCAGAGTTAATTAGTTTGAAACTGAGGTCTAAAACGACCTTGTTGAAAACTTTTAGCTCTAGAAACTAACGCGAGGCCAAACTTTTACAATCGTAACTTAGCTAGAAACTAGAAAATTTTAAAAGAAAGAAATTTGTTACAATAGCACCTCCCGGAATATACAACAATCTTTTTTTCTTTTTCACCTGTACTGCATCAAAACAGGAGCTTTATTCAATTCTGGTTCCTTCCAGAGATCTGGAAGGAAAACTAGTTTAATGAAATGTTACAGAATGACATTGCAAATAACATATAGAATATACTTTTCTTAACATTCTTATTTCATTCATGACTATTTTAATTATCTCTCCCCGTGCTCTCTGACATGTGTTGTAAAAACACCAAACACGAATGTGTTTCTGTCTATGTGTTCAACACTTCCTCCTACAATCAAAACACTAATGTGTTAAAATTCAACATACGAGACCTCTTAACACACCCTAATTTCAACTCTAGACCCTGAGTTACTATTCTGAAAGTGGCTAACTCTAAAGTGTAGCGTCAGAGAGCCTAACTACATCATTCAACCTTTAACACATATTCACCATGATTTAATCTTTACAGTCACACGAATAACAAATTTTTTAACATTACTTTCACTTTTACCATATCACGGTATTTCTAAACATTCAAAATAACAGTTCACATGTATACAAGAACATATCAAGATGCCGTTAATTTTACACATTTGAAAACATACATTACTAGTACATTGTTAACTTCTATTCTTTTCAAAGCAAGTGCCAATTCTTTCTACATTGAAATAATACTACATTTCAAAAAGTCTTTCAGACTAAAACTTCTTTCTTGTTAGAATGTTTTAAATAAAATTTATACAATAACTTTTTACAATATTTAAGTCTTTATACAACGCTATTATACATCAACTTTAGTTTTACGCGCGAGTAATTGAAAAACATAATAAGAAAATCGGTCACAACTCATTTCTCGCCCTTTTGGCGATAAAGGTAGACCTCGCATGAGGTAAAACTTCTTGAAATCTGCCACTTGCAGTAAGAATGAAAGATTAACTTAAGTTTGTAAAGTAACATAAAATTTTACTTATCTTTGTAATATTCAGACATCCTTTTCTGGGCCCAGTCTTTAAAGGTGCTGCAGACCGTAGCTTGGTTGATCCTCCTTCTTGTACGGGCTCGCCCTTCAGTGCTTTCCTCTGGAAGCTTCCGTTTTTCACCACTACGGCCACCCTTGAACATCTTCCTTCTGTCCTCTGCTTGTGGTCTTGGCCGTTTGAAGGCAGCTGGTCTTGGTGGAACCGGGAAACTTCTGTCGTGATCCTGCTTGGACCTCGTTGTTGGCCGTTCAAATTTTTCTTGTACTTTTTCCTCCGCCGCTGATGGCCCTTCCGCAGTTCGGCGACTTTTGCTGCGGAGAGTTCTGTCGGATGAGTCAATCTTCCGTTTCACAGCCGGGTTATAGTTGCCGTCCTTTCTCCCGGTTTTTTCCACATACGTCGTCCTTCTCCCTTCTTCATTCTGGGGGTGTTCGTGCACTCTGTTTTTTGGACGGTGGAACGGCTTCTTTTTCTTTGTACCTTCAATTTTTCCGCGGGGCAATTTTCTTTTCACTTGCTTCTGTCTCTCATTGGCTTGCCCTTGTACTTGTCGTTTTCCCACCTCTGGAACTTGTACCTGCGTTGTCTGCCGTACCGGATCCTCCAAAAGATCTGAAAAGATTTGCATTTTATTACGGTCATAGAATGGTTTTATCTGGTCAATGTTTGCGGAACAGGTTTCACCATTTCTTGCCTTTAACACTACAACAGCGTGAGTTATTTTTTCTATAACATATGGTCCTTCAAAGCGTGGAAAAAATTTGGCAGTTTTATCTTCTGGTGCTGAAGAAAGTGAATGCTTAGTTTTTAGTACTTCATCCCCTACTTTATAAGTTACTCCCCGTCGTTTCAAGTCATAATACAATTTTTGTTTTCTTTGTGCTACTTCCGTATTCTTTTTTGCTTCTTTTATTAGTTTTTCTATATCACCCATTTTAAATTCTGGGGCTCTTTGTTGCACATAAAATAGTTTATCTAACGGTGTTATAACCTTTCTGCCTAGAAATAACTCAGCAGGAGTTTTGCCCGTTGTATCATGTTTTGCGGTCCTAAGGGCGAAAGCAAATTCATTGACATAGTTATCCCAGCTTTTATGAAAATTTTTAACATAACTACGGATAATTTTCACTATATTTCTGTTGACCCGTTCCGCTATATTTGATTGCGGCCGATACGGGACCATTTTTAAATGACGTATGCCCAGTTTTTGGCACATGTCTTCAAATATATTACTTACAAATTGAGGACCATTATCCGATATAACTTTTAGGGGCGCCCCGTATTTTAAAATATATTTATTTAAAATAGAATCAGTAACTAATTTCGCGGAGGCTCGTTTTAAGGGAACGATTTCGGTCCACTTACTAAAATGATCAACCATAACAAGGAGATAGCGACTTTTATTTAACTGACTTTTTGGGAAAGGGCCCAATAAATCGATGCCAATTATTTCATTTGGAAATTCGGATTTAATAGTATTTAGAAACCCGGCCGGGCGGAAATTAATATAATTAACTGCTTGACATGTTGGGCAGGACTGGACATACGCCCTTGTTAACTTTTGCAGTTCAGGAAAGTAGACTGCCTCGCGTACGCGTTGGATAGTTTTTCGAATACCAGCATGAGCAGCTAAAGGGCTGTCATGGAGCTCCTGCAGGATATTTAATCTAAGATTAGCTGGGATAACAGGTCGAAATTCGTTGTTGGTATTCGTAGTTTTTGTATAGAATAATAGACCATCTATTAGTTCGTAATGGGCCGCCCTATTTCTTATCGCCACCATATCTTGGTGGCTAAAATTTTCAGGATCCTTCAAATACTCATAAATGCTTCCAAACTCAGGATCCTTACCCAGTTCGGTTATTACAGTTTCTCGGGAATTTATTGTACATGCTGTGAGCATTGCCACGTTTACGGTATTACCTTGTTCATCTATTTTAATTCTTGATAGGGCATCTGCTACGATATTTTCCTTTCCGGGGGTATGCTTGATTACCAGATTATATTCTTGCAGATTGAGTGCCCATCTTATTAACCTTGGGGATAAATTTTTCCCTGAGTACAGTACAATCTAGTTACCGCCGCATGATCAGAGTACACTGTTATCGGCTCCTTTCCAAAATAGACTCGGAACTTTTGCACTGCTAACAGAACTGCAAGTGCCTCTCTCTCGGTCGCGGAATAGTTTCTTTGTGTTTGATTTAAAGTTCGGCTAAAAAATGCTACTGGCTGCTGATTTTGCGAAAGTACCGCTCCTACCGCATAATCCGAAGCATCCGCTGAAATTTCTAAATTTTCATCCTTTTCAGGAAATTTCAACACAGGGGCTTGCCGTTAATGCTTGTTTTAATTTTTCGAAAGCACTATTGGCTTCGGCCGTCCACGAGAATCTTGCCTTTTTCCTTTTTAATTTTAACAATGGCTCAACGATAGCCGCAAAATCTTTTATAAAGGACCTATAATATGAACAAAGTCCTAGAAAAGAAGAGAGCTTCTTTGCCGTGTTTGGAGTCGGATACTTTTGTACAGCGATTATTTTTGATTCATCTGTCTCGATCCCTTTTTGCGATATTTTGTAACCTAAATATTTTAATTCAGGGGCTGCAAATTTGCATTTTTCGACATTAACTTTTAGACCGGCCTCATTTAATAAAGAAAACACCTGTCTTAAATCCTGTACATGTTGGTCTAGATTATCACTAGTAATAATGATATCGTCTAAATAGATAAATGTGGACTTTCCGAGAACAGGTCTTAACACAATGTCCATGCATCGCTGAAATGCTGCTGGGGCGCCTGAAAGGCCAAACGGCATTCGCAAAAATGCATAAGTGCCAGACTTGGTTATAAAAGCAGTCTTAGGCACGTCCTCAGGCCTGATCCCTATTTGAAAATAACCATTCGTTAAGTCTAAAGTTGTCATAAATTTGGTTGATTTTATGTTCCTTAAAATTTCTTCTATAATCGGTAACGGATATACCGGATATTTCGTTATGGAATTTAATTTACGGTAATCAATAGCGAATCTCCACCTTTTTGGATGCTCCAAAGGATAATCATTATTTTTCTTACATAAAACCACCGGACTAGCATAACAACTTGAGATAGGCGTTACGATCTTTTTACGTAGCATATCGGTAATATGCCATTCTATAATTTTTTCCTTATTCTTATCATACCGGTATGGTTTTTGACGAACCGGCAATGCATCTCCGGTGTCAATACTATGGTTAGTAACCTGGGTAAATCCTGGAATATCACTAAATAAGGAAGCAAATTCACTTACCACTTGTCGGATTCTATCTTGCTCGTCATTAGGCAGGTGGTCGAGATTTAACCTTGGCGGTTCAACCTTTTCTACACGCACTGGTTTCATCGTCAGCTTAAGAGACGCTTCATTAAAATCCAGTGTAGCTTGTGCGTCTGAAAGAAAGTCTATTCCTAGTATTAAGTGTGCTTGCAAATTCTTTACTATAAAAAACATCACCTTTACTTGTTCGTCCTTGATACGGATGTACAAAGGTACTTTACCTACGCACTTACATTGTTCTCCTTGCGCCGCTAATACTGTTGTATTATCCGCATTATATATGCGGTATTTGCGAAAATACTTTCTAAAAAAGACTTCTGCCACACAGGAACACTGCGCGCCGGTATCCAGGAGTGCGGTGGCCGGGATATTATTTACCAAGACTTCAATCTTCGGAAGAGTTAAATTTTTCACCATTACTGTATTTAACTTGTAGGAAGAGGGGTTTTCGTGGCCTTCGGATTTCCGCACCCTCTCGTCAGCAGAAATCCGTTTTAGTTTAAATTATTTTTCCTTTCGGTGCTTTCCTTCTTTCTCCACTGGCCTTGAGACTTTTTTCCTGGGTTGCTATTGAACTGTCGACGTTCGCCGGCTGTTTTTGAATGCTCGGGTTTCCTTGCCCACTGATTCGCTTTTTCTCCGTAGCCATGTGCTTGAGTTTGCTGTAGTCTTGGCGTACCAAATTGGTTTCGCTGTTGATATTGGCGTCTTCTTTCGACGTCCGCCGTTCTTCTACTTTCAAACTGGATTGCTAGCTCAAATAATTTTTCCAGTGTAGTCGGATTTCTCAATTCAATAAAGTCTTGCACTTGGGGTAGTAACCTCGGCAAAATCACTTGAATTATTTCAGGATCCGGACGGTTTCCATACAAGAGCTTGAAAACGTGAATTTTTCTTAAAATAAACCTGGAGAGGTTTTCCATTCTTTGTTGATATATACTGAAAAGTTCTGTTTCTAATTTCGCACGATCCCTTACAACAGGGAAGGCTTTTAGTAGGGCAGTCTTGAAATTTTCGTAGGTATAGGTGGGACTTCCTGCTTGACCCAAGAGACTTCTGCCGATACATTTGAACCAGTTAAGCGCTTGGCCCCTCAAAGCGCTGGTAGCTAAGGTAACTTTTTGAAACTCGTGCACGGGGTAGAGCATGAAGTGGTCATCCAATTTTCCCAAAAAACTGGTTACCTGTGAGTTTCCATTAAACGTTGCTTCTGGTTTCATCGAAGCGCGCATGGTCTGGACAATATACCCAAATCCTTCCAGGGCGGCAGCTGGCATTTCTGGATTCTGAGCTGTTTCTGCAGGCAGCACAGGTTCTTCTTGAAACTCGGCCATGGTTATTCTTCGTCGGGCGCCACTATCAGGTTCAATGTTTCTTCTAACCTTCTTCGGAAACATACAATGACCTGACTAGAACAGAGAGCTTACTAAAGCTATGTTCACTAATTGTAGTAAGTAGACAGGATACAGACGAAGGGTATACAAAACCCTTTATTTTTTTCTTTATATACAATGACTTCCGTACTTCGGAATACAATGACCCTCCACTCGGGGTCTAACTTAAAAGATATCAAAATAAAACTAAACTCTAATTTAACTTTAGAATAAGATTGGCCTTATAATAACAGAAAGCGTATGTAGCACACAGACTGTGAACACTACAATACGTTTAATTTATCAAGAGGATTAAAACCTCTGGCCTGGAAGGCAAAGTAGCAACTGCGTAACTTCTAAGGTAAGCGGCCTGCTTCGAACTCACGGCTTCCTCTCTTCTGCTTGGCAAAAAGGCCACACTTAAATACTTTGCGTTCGCCAGACAACTTTGCATAAACTCCTTCACGCTTATAATTCTGGCCGGAAGTAAAAAATAAGAAGTGATAGTAAAGATTTAAAATAAAATAAACGTTAGTAAAACTTAAGATCCTTACAGTTTAACGCGAAACTTTTAAAGTTTTGAGTGTTTTTTTTTAATTGATTGTATATTTTATGTGAACTTGACAAGCGTCAGACTTGCTTTGATCGCTTATTATTTTAGTGCTTAATATGTTTTAAAAAATTGCATGCTTTCTTGTTTAACGCGAAACTTTTAAAGTTTTCAGTTTTTGTTTTTATAGTATAAATTTATGCATAATGATTGAACAGACTGGTTGCATGGGGTTTTCGTGGTTTCCCTCATGTGTCACGTAAATGCGGACCAGTTTTTTAAAGACATTTTTGTATTTTATGTCAGAAGTCCTCCACGAAGGCATAAAATAAAGTTGAATGTAAATGAACACAAATAAATAAAACTGAAAACAAGCATGTTACAAGGATGGAGACACAAATGAACAAATTCAGTAAATATTTAAATAGGAATTTAACTGAATATACACACATCTATATAAACACATGCTACACACATTATAATTTTGAAATTAAAAGAACATAAATAAAGTAGAAATATACATATAAAGAACATGCAACAGGGAGGGAAACACGTATGTAAAATGTAAGGCTACTTTCACAGCACATACTCGGGATTTCATAGCTGCACTTGCACTCATTCAATAAATATTTAAATAGAAATTAAATTGAATACACACACATCTATATGAACACATTAATTGTTAGAAGGAGTTACATTAATTGTTAGTATTATTGGAGTTAAATTAATTGTTAC
>NC_140775.1:1710694-1833194 GCF_044657685.1 Stegodyphus dumicola
ACAAGAACATGTAAAAACAGAAGGCGAAAAATTCTCTTTTGCAGAAGAAAATGTGTGTGTGGAGAAAGGGGGAGTAGCCTCACAAAATAAGAGAAGTAAACAAAGATAAGATACGTGGAAGTACAGGAACAGAGGCATAGAAATTAATATTTATTCAGTGCAAAATCTAGTAAATAAATGAACCTAAACTGTTGAGGTCAGTTTTAATCAACAGTTCGTGATCATTCATGGAAAACTTTCTTAAACTGACGTTTGGTCTTCTTCACAGAGTATGGAATGTACAGGGAGGAAATGAAAGAGTGGTAGAATGCAGTGTCCCTCTCTTTTTTAGTTAACTACTTCGATCTACATGTCATGTGGAAGCGAAAAGAAAATCGAATTGTTCACAGAATATCGAATGTACAGGGAGGAAATGAGTCTGACGCGCAGAACTGAACGACAATTCATTCAAAACACACAAGGAAACAAGTACGCAGGGTCGACAGAGGATGAGGAAATCATTAGAATTTACAATGGCATGGAAATGAATTCATAACAGGTTCGAAAAGAGTCAAAAAAAGGGCGTGAATTCGGTACCAAACGCCAGTAACGAAGCGCATTTCAATGCAGCTTTTATGTGCGTCACGCAGAAGTAAAGAATGAACACAGTGTCCCTTATCTGTTCAGGGTTTCTTTCAGATGCAAACATAGTGGAAAAAGAAGTAAATGAATGCAGTTTCTTTCTGAGAAAAAAAGGAATGAAAATAAAGTCTGTTCAAGGAAATAAACTTTTAAATAATTAGTGGAAAATGCTTACACCACCTTTGAAAGTGGAATGAAAAGTTGAAATAATTTATCAGATATTGTTCCAATTCAACGGTGAGAAAGCTATGAGAGTTACATCAAACTGTTAGTAAAGCTGAACTGTTGAAAGGAATTGTTAGAAAAGCAAATTCAACAAATGTAAATCGAGTTGAATAAATGTGAATGTTCTTTCGGAAACTGTAACGGGAGCACTCAGAAAGAGTTGTGCTTGCTATAATTTTTGAAATGGAATCGAAATTTTTATGAGAATAAAGAGTTGTAGAAGCAGTGTATCACAAAACGTTTTGGAATTGCCGTAACTTGTTTTTGGAATATAGGGATCGCATAGACCGCAGTGCGGCGAAGCCGCAGTGAGGTGATGGCGATCAGTCGGTTTAGGCAAAGTCCCCGGTTTGTGTGTTTGGCCCCCCTCCTGGTGCGCGCCGAAGGCGCGCACATAGTCTCCCCGCAGGGGCCAAACACGCTAACCGGGGACTTTGCCTAAAAAAAGGAATGAAAATAGTATAGTTCCGTTTTTTGACACTAGGTGGCGCCACGACATACCAAGGAAATCCCAGAGGAGCAGCTATTACGCCTCCCAACAACAATCTTTATTCCTTTTTGGATCTTCCTGCGTGTTGGCTGCTGTTTGACGTCGCTCCTGTGGTGTTGCTGTTAGTAAGTATTCTAGTAAGTATTTTTTCAATACTTTCTTGCCTACTTAGTGCCCTGTATTAGTGATATTATGTCTGCTAATATGTCTTCAGTTACAGGTGAGTCTCCCGACCACATTGTAGACGTACCCCCACGTCCTACGAAGAGAATGGTGAAGAGAGAAGTGCCCCCGGACGGAAACCGAGCATGGCTATTTGTGTTTATAGCCTACCTCCTGTCGGTTGTAGTTTCGGGGCTTCCTCCGTGCTTTGGCCCAATAAAGGCTGCAATTACGGAGGAGTTTCCAGACACTTCGCAGAGTACCCTTGGCCAATTTCCATCTTTGGTCAGTAACTTGAGTCTTTTGCTGTCACCCATAGCTACTCTTGTGGTACTGAAATGTGGTCCTCGTTTGGGTCTTTTTTTAGGAGGACTTTTTTCTGTAATTGGACTAGGTTTAAGTTGTTTTGCTAAATGTGCTGGCTTCCTAGTTTTCAGTTACGGAGTTGTGGTCGGGATCGGTTCCAGTTTAATAGTTGCAAGTTTGCTCTCCCAAATTGCAGCTTTGTTAACCTCCCGCAAGCCTTTAGCTTTTGCCTTGTATATGTGCGGAGAGTGTACGGGGGCATTTGTGCTTCCTTTTTTAATCGATTTTCTTTTAGGTGAGTACGGGTGGCGCATGGTATTTTTTGTTTTATGTGTTTTGAATGTGCCCACCTGTTTGGCTGCTGCTGCGTTCGAGAGGCCCGAATTTTATTTTGTCGAAATTTCCGAGGAAGTGGAAATTAAGAATCCTACGGAAGAAGAAAGGCCAGAAATGGTTGTTCCTATTCCCGAGGTTCCAATTTCAAGCTCCTTGAAATTATGTCATAATATCAGGGACTCAACAGGGTTGACGCTCCTGAAGAAATGGGAGTTGTGGTTGATGTTGGTGGCTATTGCTTCTCACGGATTTGGCAGTGCAGGCTTGAAGTCCATTATTGAGAATGGCCTGAAGGAACACGAGTTCCCGATAGGACATACGTACTGCTTCTTGATGACGGTGTTTGTTCGATTCACATACGGCTTGTTTAGTGGGCAGTCTCGGATTCCAAGGAACTTGGAATACTTCCTATCGTCCTTGGCCAATGTTGGTGGCGCTATTTTAATGCTGGGCGTAGGTTGCGAGACAGTGGCTCACTATCTGGTCGTTTTGTGTCTAATGGCGATCGGCAATGGGATTTGGGTAGTTCTGACACCCGTCGTTATCGGCGAGAACGTAGGTTCTATCCCCAAAGCTTTCGCTTGGATCAAATGTATCCGGGGAATTCTGGCTCTCCTCTTCCCATTGTTGAAAGACCATGTGAAGGAAGACCGTGGTCAAGAGGTTGTGGACGCGATGAGTGCTGCGCTGGCAAGTTCGGCGGCAATAGTTTCACTTCTCTTTTTTCTGTTTAAGACATTGGGGAAGTGTTACCGATCAGCAACCGCAACTTCCACCCGATTGTAAATTTTTTTGTAATTTAGTATGTAATTTTCTTAAAGTGTTTTCATGTGTAATTTCTTGTATATATGTATATTTTGACGCTTAACTAATTTAGTTATCAGCGTATTTTTTTAATTGATTGTACATTTTCTTGTTTAACGCGAAACTTTTAAAGTGTTGAGTGTTTTTTTTTTTAATTGATTGTATATTTTATGTGAACTTGACAAGCGTCAGACTTGCTTTGATCGCTTATTATTTTAGTGCTTAATATGTTTTAAAAAATTGCATGCTTTCTTGTTTAACGCGAAACTTTTAAAGTTTTCAGTTTTTGTTTTTATAGTATAAATTTATGCATAATGATTGAACAGACTGGTTGCATGGGGTTTTCGTGGTTTCCCTCATGTGTCACGTAAATGCGGACCAGTTTTTTCAAGTCATTTTTGTATTTTATGTGAGAAGTCCTCCACGAAGGCATAAAATAAAGTTGAATGTAAATGAACACAAATAAATAAAACTGAAAACAAGCATGTTACAGGGAGGGAGACACAAATGCACAAATTCAATAAATATTTAAATAGGAATTTAACTGAATATACACACATCTATATAAACACATGCTACACACATTATAATTTTGAAATTAAAAGAACATAAATAAAGTAGAAATATACATATAATGAACATGCAACAGGGAGGGAATCACGTATGTAAAATGTAAGGCTACTTTCACAGCACATACTCGGGATTTCATAGCTGCACTTGCACTCATTCAATAAATATTTAAATAGAAATTAAATTCAATACACACACATCTATATGAACACATTAATTGTTAGAAGGAGTTACATTAATTGTTAGTATTATTGGAGTTAAATTAATTGTTACATTAATTGTTAGTATTATTGGAGTTAAATTAATTGTTACATTAAGTGTTAGTATTATTGGAGTTACATTAATTGTTACATTAATTGTTAGTATTATTGGAGTTACATTAATTGTTAGAAGGATTGTTAGAAGGAGGGAAACGCATATGTGATATGTAAGGCTACTATCACAGATTTTCGGGATTTCACACATGCAATAAATCAATAAATATTTCAATAGAAATTTAATCAAACACAAAAAACACATCTATATACATGCTCTCTCTCTCTCTCACTCACTCACTCTCTCTCTCTCTCTATCTATCTATCTATCTATCTGTCTATCTATCTATCTAACTCTATCTACCTATCTATCTGTGTCTGTCTATCTATCTGTCTATCTATCTATCTAACTCTATCTATCTATCTATCTATCTATCTGTCTGTCTATCTATATAACTCTATCTATCTGTCTGTCTAACTCTAGCTATCTATCTGTCTGTCTGTCTATCTATCTATCTATCTATCTGTCTGTCTAACTATCTATCTATCTATGTATCTGTCTGTCTGTCTATCTATCTATCTATCTGTCTGTCTATCTAACTCTATCTATCTATCTGTCTGTCTATCTCTCTCTCTCTATATATATATATATATGTCTATCTATCTATCTATCTATCTGTCTATCTATCTATCTAACTCTATCTACCTATCTATCTGTGTCTGTCTATCTATCTGTCTGTCTGTCTATCTATCTATCTAACTCTATCTATCTATCTATCTATCTGTCTGTCTGTCTCTCTCTATCTCTCTGTCTATCTATATAACTCTATCTATCTATCTATCTATCTGTCTGTCTAACTCTAGCTATCTATCTGTCTGTCTGTCTATCTATCTATCTATCTATCTGCCTGTCTAACTATCTATCTATCTATGTATCTGTCTGTCTATCTATCTATCTATCTGTCTGTCTATCTAACTCTATCTATCTATCTGTCTGTCTATCTCTCTCTCTCTCTCTATATATATATATATATGTCTGTCTATCTATCTATCTATCTAACTCTATCTATCTGTCTATCTATCTATCTAACTCTATCTATCTGTCTATCTATCTATCTGTCTGTCTGTCTATCTATCTATCTCTATCTATCTATCTACCTATCTAACTATCTGTCTATCTATCTATCTATCTATCTATCTATCTATTTTTATTCGAACTTGTGAAAACTACTGAATATGCATATGTTGTAATTTTCGCTCTCACAACTTTTCTTATCAATTTATATATACATATGTGTATGTATATATTATGATCTAGTTGATCAAAAAACTGTAAGGAACATTTGGAGAATCCTATTCTAGAGATTACATGTTATGCAAAGTTCAAACTATGTTAAAACAACAAATTGCACTCGAAAAAAAAAACCCTACATATTACAGAAGGACAACTGCACAGCAAACTTAAAATAGGTAGGCGAAAAAATCGTTGGACAGGTCCATTGAGACTGTAATTGGCTTTCCTAGTATGAAATGTAAGTAAAAGTTTGAAATTAATTATTTTTATTTATTATTAACGATGTCTCAAATGATCTGTCCCTTTTCCCAACATGGCCTGCGCGTAGAAAACACAGAAGTGAACTTAAAAAGTTAGAAAACAGTATTTTAGATTATAAACAGTATTTTAAGGGACTAGCCCGTAAGCGCAAAAAATAAAAACTTTATTCTATTGAAAAAAGAAAAAAAAAGAAGAGAATGAGGGGTCCCGTAAAGACCAAAAAGCTGAGCATTCGTGATGAAAATGAATGAACAAAAGAGCCACATACCTGCGTCCTTACACGTTTGGTTTCCAAAATTAAATTGAGCGAAAACGTGTTAAAAGGTTGCCAGAAAGTAACGAAGTCGCCTTAGGAGTGCTACCAGAATTAAAAAACAGTCACGTGGAAGCGCCATTGAAATGAAAAAGGAATTTGAAATATGTATGTATTTAAAATAAAGTAAGTAAAAATATACATACATAAGAATATTACTGTAATGAACTGTTAGTTATGAAAAATAAAATGATACTCAAAAGAAGTGTTAGGTGTTAAACAAAAATTATAAGCAAAAAACTGTGATGAAACCTAATCAGGTATGTAACGAAAATTTAAATTAAAAAAAAATATGAACCGAAATGAATTATCCTAAAAAATATCCGATGGAATTCATTCATGTATGTTACGAAAATTTTAATTAAATAAAAAGAAATGTTACAGGGAAACTGGCGGCGCAGCGGTCGGATCGCTGAATATTGGTTTCATGAATTTGTAACATGCATAACAGACGTCCGTCCCTCATGCAGGTAGCCGCAGTATTACCTAAACAAAACAAAAAAATTAACGGGATTAAGAAATTGTGAGGTCTTATTAATGGCTAGACACTCAATAAAATAAAATGAAATCTTTAATTAATCAAAATACGGACATGGGAATAAATAACAGGAATCTCAGCGATGAGTAAAACGCGTACAAGAACATGTAAAAACAGAAGGCGAAAAATTCTCTTTTGCAGAAGAAAATGTGTGTGTGGAGAAAGGGGGAGTAGCCTCACAAAATAAGAGAAGTAAACAAAGATAAGATACGTGGAAGTACAGGAACAGAGGCATAGAAATTAATATTTATTCAGTGCAAAATCTAGTAAATAAATGAACCTAAACTGTTGAGGTCAGTTTTAATCAACAGTTCGTGATCATTCATGGAAAACTTTCTTAAACTGACGTTTGGTCTTCTTCACAGAGTATGGAATGTACAGGGAAGAAATGAAAGAGTGGTAGAATGCAGTGTCCCTCTCTTTTTTAGTTAACTACTTCGATCTACATGTCATGTGGAAGCGAAAAGAAAATCGAATTGTTCACAGAATATCGAATGTACAGGGAGGAAATGAGTCTGACGCGCAGAACTGAACGACAATTCATTCAAAACACACAAGGAAACAAGTACGCAGGGTCGACAGAGGATGAGGAAATAATTAGAATTGACAATGGCATGGAAATGAATTCATAACAGGTTCGAAAAGAGTCAAAAAAAGGGCGTGAATGCGGTACCAAACGCCAGTAACGAAGCGCATTTCAATGCAGCTTTTATGTGCGTCACGCAGAAGTAAAGAATGAACACAGTGTCCCTTATCTGTTCAGGGTTTCTTTCAGATGCAAACATAGTGGAAAAAGAAGTAAATGAATGCAGTTTCTTTCTGAGAAAAAAAGGAATGAAAATAAAGTCTGTTCAAGGAAATAAACTTTTAAATAATTAGTGGAAAATGCTTACACCACCTTTGAAAGTGGAATGAAAAGTTGAAATAATTTATCAGATATTGTTCCAATTCAACGGTGAGAAAGCTATGAGAGTTACATCAAACTGTTAGTAAAGCTGAACTGTTGAAAGGAATTGTTAGAAAAGCAAATTCAACAAATGTAAATCGAGTTGAATAAATGTGAATGTTCTTTCGGAAACTGTAACGGGAGCACTCAGAAAGAGTTGTGCTTGCTATAATTCTTGAAATGGAATCGAAATTTTTATGAGAATAAAGAGTTGTAGAAGCAGTGTATCACAAAACGTTTTGGAATTGCCGTAACTTGTTTTTGGAATATAGGGATCGCATAGACCGCAGTGCGGCGAAGCCGCAGTGAGGTGATGGCGATCAGTCGGTTTAGGCAAAGTCCCCGGTTTGTGTGTTTGGCCCCCCTCCTGGTGCGCGCCGAAGGCGCGCACATAGTCTCCCCGCAGGGGCCAAACACGCTAACCGGGGACTTTGCCTAAAAAAAGGAATGAAAATAGTATAGTTCCGTTTTTTGACACTAGGTGGCGCCACGACATACCAAGGAAATCCCAGAGGAGCAGCTATTACGCCTCCCAACAACAATCTTTATTCCTTTTTGGATCTTCCTGCGTGTTGGCTGCTGTTTGACGTCGCTCCTGTGGTGTTGCTGTTAGTAAGTATTCTAGTAAGTATTTTTTCAATACTTTCTTGCCTACTTAGTGCCCTGTATTAGTGATATTATGTCTGCTAATATGTCTTCAGTTACAGGTGAGTCTCCCGACCACATTGTAGACGTACCCCCACGTCCTACGAAGAGAATGGTGAAGAGAGAAGTGCCCCCGGACGGAAACCGAGCATGGCTATTTGTGTTTATAGCCTACCTCCTGTCGGTTGTAGTTTCGGGGCTTCCTCCGTGCTTTGGCCCAATAAAGGCTGCAATTACGGAGGAGTTTCCAGACACTTCGCAGAGTACCCTTGGCCAATTTCCATCTTTGGTCAGTAACTTGAGTCTTTTGCTGTCACCCATAGCTACTCTTGTGGTACTGAAATGTGGTCCTCGTTTGAGTCTTTTTCTAGGAGGACTTTTTTCTGTAATTGGACTAGGTTTAAGTTGTTTTGCTAAATGTGCTGGCTTCCTAGTTTTCAGTTACGGAGTTGTGGTCGGGATCGGTTCCAGTTTAATAGTTGCAAGTTTGCTCTCCCAAATTGCAGCTTTGTTAACCTCCCGCAAGCCTTTAGCTTTTGCCTTGTATATGTGCGGAGAGTGTACGGGGGCATTTGTGCTTCCTTTTTTAATCGATTTTCTTTTAGGTGAGTACGGGTGGCGCATGGTATTTTTTGTTTTATGTGTTTTGAATGTGCCCACCTGTTTGGCTGCTGCTGCGTTCGAGAGGCCCGAATTTTATTTTGTCGAAATTTCCGAGGAAGTGGAAATTAAGAATCCTACGGAAGAAGAAAGGCCAGAAATGGTTGTTCCTATTCCCGAGGTTCCAATTTCAAGCTCCTTGAAATTATGTCATAATATCAGGGACTCAACAGGGTTGACGCTCCTGAAGAAATGGGAGTTGTGGTTGATGTTGGTGGCTATTGCTTCTCACGGATTTGGCAGTGCAGGCTTGAAGTCCATTTTTGAGAATGGCCTGAAGGAACACGAGTTCCCGATAGGACATACGTACTGCTTCTTGATGACGGTGTTTGTTCGATTCACATACGGCTTGTTTAGTGGGCAGTCTCGGATTCCAAGGAACTTGGAATACTTCCTATCGTCCTTGGCCAATGTTGGTGGCGCTATTTTAATGCTGGGCGTAGGTTGCGAGACAGTGGCTCACTATCTGGTCGTTTTGTGTCTAATGGCTATCGGCAATGGGATTTGGGGAGTTCTGACACCCGTCGTTATCGGCGAGAACGTAGGTTCTATCCCCAAAGCTTTCGCTTGGATCAAATCTATCCGGGAAATTCTGGCTCTCCTCTTCCCATTGTTGAAAGACCATGTGAAGGAAGACCGTGGTCAAGAGGTGGTGGACGCGATGAGTGCTGCGCTGGCAAGTTCGGCGGCAATAGTTTCACTTCTCTTTTTTCTGTTTAAGACATTGGTGAAGTGTTACCGATCAGCAACCGCAACTTCCACCCGATTGTAAATTTTTTTGTAATTTAGTATGTAATTTTCTTAAAGTGTTTTCATGTGTAATTTCTTGTATATATGTATATTTTGACGCTTAACTAATTTAGTTATCAGCGTATTTTTTTAATTGATTGTACATTTTCTTGTTTAACGCGAAACTTTTAAAGTTTTGAGTGTTTTTTTTTAATTGATTGTATATTTTATGTGAACTTGACAAGCGTCAGACTTGCTTTGATCGCTTATTATTTTAGTGCTTAATATGTTTTAAAAAATTGCATGCTTTCTTGTTTAACGCGAAACTTTTAAAGTTTTCAGTTTTTGTTTTTATAGTATAAATTTATGCATAATGATTGAACAGACTGGTTGCATGGGGTTTTCGTGGTTTCCCTCATGTGTCACGTAAATGCGGACCAGTTTTTTTAAGTCATTTTTGTATTTTATGTGAGAAGTCCTCCACGAAGGCATAAAATAAAGTTGAATGTAAATGAACACAAATAAATAAAACTGAAAACAAGCATGTTACAGAGAGGGAGACACAATTGCACAAATTCAATAAATATTTAATTAGGAATTTAACTGAATATACACACATCTATATAAACACATGCTACACACATTATAATTTTGAAATTAAAAGAACATAAATAAAGTAAAAATATACATATAAAGAACATGCAACAGGGAGGGAAACACGTATGTAAAATGTAAGGCTACTTTCACAGCACATACTCGGGATTTCATAGCTGCACTTGCACTCATTCAATAAATATTTAAATAGAAATTAAATTGAATACACACACATCTATATGAACACATTAATTGTTAGAAGGAGTTACATTAATTGTTAGTATTATTGGAGTTACATTAATTGTTAGTATTATTGGAGTTACATTAATTGTTAGTATTATTGGAGTTACATTAATTGTTAGAAGGATTGTTAGAAGGAGGGAAACGCATATGTGATATGTAAGGCTACTATCACAGATTTTCGGTATTTCACACATGCAATAAATCAATAAATATTTCAATAGAAATTTAATCAAACACAAAAAACACATCTATATACATGCTCTCTCTCTCTCTCACTCACTCACTCTCTCTCTCTATCTATCTATCTATATATCTATCTATCTATCTATCTATCTGTCTGTCTATCTATCTATCTACCTATCTATCTGTGTCTGTCTATCTATCTGTCTGTCTGTCTATCTATCTATCTAACTCTATCTATCTATCTATCTATCTGTCTGTCTCTCTCTATCTGTCTGTCTACCTATATAACTCTATCTATCTATCTGTCTGTCTAACTCTAGCTATCTATCTGTCTGTCTGTCTATCTATCTATCTATCTATCTATCTGTCTGTCTAACTATCTATCTATCTATGTATCTGTCTGTCTATCTATCTATCTATCTGTCTGTCTATCTAACTCTATCTATCTATCTGTCTGTCTATCTCTCTCTCTCTCTATATATATATATATGTCTGTCTATCTATCTATCTATCTAACTCTATCTATCTGTCTATCTATCTATCTGTCTGTCTGTCTATCTATCTATCTCTATCTATCTATCTCTATCTATCTATCTACCTATCTATCTATCTCTCTATCTATCTATCTATCTATTTTTATTCGAACTTGTGAAAACTACTGAATATGCATATGTTGTAATTTTCGCTCTCACAACTTTTCTTATCATTATATATACACATTTGTATGTATATATTATGATCTAGTAGATGAAAAAACTGTAAGGAACATTTGGAGAATCCTATTCTAGAGATTACATATTATGCAAAGTTCAAACTAGGTTAAAACAACAAATTGCACTCGAAAAAAAAACCCTACATATTACAGAAGGACAACTGCACAGCAATTCAAAATAGGTAGGCGAAAAAATCGTTGGACAGGCCTTGTGAAAACTACTGAATATGCATATGTTGTAATTTTCGCTCTCACAACTTTCCTTATCATAATATATACATATTTGTATGTATATATTATGATCTAGTTGATGAAAAAACTGTAAGGAACATTTGGAGAATCCTATTCTAGAGATTACATGTTATGCAAAGTTCAATCTATGTTAAAACAACAAATTGCACTCGAAAAAAAAAACCCTATATATTACAGAAGGACAACTGCACAGCAAACTCAAAATAGGTAGGCGAAAAAATCGTTGGACAGGTCCATTGAGACTGTAATTGGCTTTCCTAGTATGAAATGTAAGTAAAAGTTTGAAATTAATTATTTTTATTTATTATTAACGATGTCTCAAATGATCTGTCCCTTTTCCCAACATGGCCTGCGCGTCAGAAAACACAGAAGTGAACTTAAAAAGTTAGAAAACAGTATTTTAGATTATAAACAGTATTTTAAGTGACTAGCCCGTAAGCGCAAAAAATAAAAAATTTATTCTATTGAAAAAAGAAAAAAAAAGAAGAGAATGAGGGGTCCCGTAAAGACCAAAAAGCTGAGCATTCGTGATGAAAATGAATGAACAAAAGAGCCACATACCTGCGTCGTTACACGTTTGGTTTCCAAAATTAAATTGAGCGAAAACGTGTTAAAAGGTTGCCAGAAAGTAACGAAGTCGCCTTAGGAGTGCTACCAGAATTAAAAAACAGTCACGTGGAAGCGCCATTGAAATGAAAAAGGAATTTGAAATATGTATGTATTTAAAATAAAGTAAGTAAAAATATACATACATAAGAATATTACTGTAATGAACTGTTAGTTATGAAAAAGAAAATGATACTCAAAAGAAGTGTTAGGTGTTAAACAAAAATTATAAGCAAAAAACTGTGATGAAACCTAATCAGGTATGTAAAGAAAATTTAAATTAAAAAAAAATATGAACCGAAATGAATTATCCTAAAAAATATCCGATGGAATTCATTCATGTATGTTACGAAAATTTTAATTAAATAAAAAGAAATCTTACAGGGAAACTGGCGGCGCAGCGGTCGGATCGCTGAATATTGGTTTCATGAATTTGTAACATGCATAACAGACGTCCGTCCCTCATGCAGGTAGCCGCAGTATTACCTAAACAAAACAAAAAAATTAACGGGATTAAGAAATTGTGAGGTCTTATTAATGGCTAGACACCCAATAAAATAAAATGAAATCTTTAATTAATCAAAATACGGACATGGGAATAAATAACAGGAATCTCAGCGATGAGTAAAACGCGTACAAGAACATGTAAAAACAGAAGGCGAAAAATTCTCTTTTGCAGAAGAAAATGTGTGTGTGGGGGGGGGGGAGTAGCCTCACAAAATAAGAGAAGTAAATAAAGATAAGATACGTGGAAGTACAGGAACAGAGGCATAGAAATTAATATTTATTCAGTGCAAAATCTAGTAAATAAATGAACCTGTTGAGGTCAGTTTTAATCAACAGTTCGTGATCATTCATGGAAAACTTTCTTAAACTGACGTTTGGTCTTCTTCACAGAGTATGGAATGTACAGGGAGGAAATGAAAGAGTGGTAGAATGCAGTGTCCCTCTCTTTTTTAGTTAACTACTTCGATCTACATGTCATGTGGAAGCGAAAAGAAAATCGAATTGTTCACAGAATATCGAATGTACAGGGAGGAAATGAGTCTGACGCGCAGAACTGAACGACAATTCATTCAAAACACACAAGGAAACAAGTACGCAGGGTCGACAGAGGATGAGGAAATCATTAGAATTGACAATGGCATGGAAATGAATTCATAACAGGTTCGAAAAGAGTCAAAAAAAGGGCGTGAATTCGGTACCAAACGCCAGTAACGAAGCGCATTTCAATGCAGCTTTTATGTGCGTCACGCAGAAGTAAAGAATGAACACAGTGTCCCTTATCTGTTCAGGGTTTCTTTCAGATGCAAACATAGTGGAAAAAGAAGTAAATGAATGCAGTTTCTTTCTGAGAAAAAAAGGAATGAAAATAAAGTCTGTTCAAGGAAATAAACTTTTAAATAATTAGTGGAAAATGCTTACACCACCTTTGAAAGTGGAATGAAAAGTTGAAATAATTTATCAGATATTGTTCCAATTCAACGGTGAGAAAGCTATGAGAGTTACATCAAACTGTTAGTAAAGCTGAACTGTTGAAAGGAATTGTTAGAAAAGCAAATTCAACAAATATAAATCGAGTTGAATAAATGTGAATGTTCTTTCGGAAACTGTAACGGGAGCACTCAGAAAGAGTTGTGCTTGCTATAATTTTTGAAATGGAATCGAAATTTTTATGAGAATAAAGAGTTGTAGAAGCAGTGTATCACAAAACGTTTTGGAATTGCCGTAACTTGTTTTTGGAATATAGGGATCGCATAGACCGCAGTGCGGCGAAGCCGCAGTGAGGTGATGGCGATCAGTCGGTTTAGGCAAAGTCCCCGGTTTGTGTGTTTGGCCCCCCTCCTGGTGCGCGCCGAAGGCGCGCACATAGTCTCCCCGCAGGGGCCAAACACGCTAACCGGGGACTTTGCCTAAAAAAAGGAATGAAAATAGTATAGTTCCGTTTTTTGACACTAGGTGGCGCCACGACATACCAAGGAAATCCCAGAGGAGCAGCTATTACGCCTCCCAACAACAATCTTTATTCCTTTTTGGATCTTCCTGCGTGTTGGCTGCTGTTTGACGTCGCTCCTGTGGTGTTGCTGTTAGTAAGTATTCTAGTAAGTATTTTTTCAATACTTTCTTGCCTACTTAGTGCCCTGTATTAGTGATATTATGTCTGCTAATATGTCTTCAGGTACAGGTGAGTCTCCCGACCACATTGTAGACGTACCCCCACGTCCTACGAAGAGAATGGTGAAGAGAGAAGTGCCCCCGGACGGAAACCGAGCATGGCTATTTGTGTTTATAGCCTACCTCCTGTCGGTTGTAGTTTCGGGGCTTCCTCCGTGCTTTGGCCCAATAAAGGCTGCAATTACGGAGGAGTTTCCAGACACTTCGCAGAGTACCCTTGGCCAATTTCCATCTTTGGTCAGTAACTTGAGTCTTTTGCTGTCACCCATAGCTACTCTTGTGGTACTGAAATGTGGTCCTCGTTTGAGTCTTTTTCTAGGAGGACTTTTTTCTGTAATTGGACTAGGTTTAAGTTGTTTTGCTAAATGTGCTGGCTTCCTAGTTTTCCGTTACGGAGTTGTGGTCGGGATCGGTTCCAGTTTAATAGTTGCAAGTTTGCTCTCCCAAATTGCAGCTTTGTTTACCTCCCGCAAGCCTTTAGCTTTTGCCTTGTATATGTGCGGAGAGTGTACGGGGGCATTTGTGCTTCCTTTTTTAATCGATTTTCTTTTAGGTGAGTACGGGTGGCGCATGGTATTTTTTGTTTTATGTGTTTTGAATGTGCCCACCTGTTTGGCTGCTGCTGCGTTCGAGAGGCCCGAATTTTATTTTGTCGAAATTTCCGAGGAAGTGGAAATTAAGAATCCTACGGAAGAAGAAAGGCCAGAAATGGTTGTTCCTATTCCCGAGGTTCCAATTTCAAGCTCCTTGAAATTATGGCATAATATCAGGGACTCAACAGGGTTGACGCTCCTGAAGAAATGGGAGTTGTGGTTGATGTTGGTGGCTATTGCTTCTCACGGATTTGGCAGTGCAGGCTTGAAGTCCATTTTTGAGAATGGCCTGAAGGAACACGAGTTCCCGATAGGACATACGTACTGCTTCTTGATGACGGTGTTTGTTCGATTCACATACGGCTTGTTTAGTGGGCAGTCTCGGATTCCAAGGAACTTGGAATACTTCCTATCGTTCTTGGCCAATGTTGGTGGCGCTATTTTAATGCTGGGCGTAGGTTGCGAGACAGTGGCTCACAATCCGGTCGTTTTGTGTCTAATGGCTATCGGCAATGGGATTTGGGGAGTTCTGACACCCGTCGTTATCGGCGAGAACGTAGGTTCTATCCCCAAAGCTTTCGCTTGGATCAAATGTATCCGGGGAATTCTGGCTCTCCTCTTCCCATTGTTGAAAGACCATGTGAAGGAAGACCGTGGTCAAGAGGTGGTGGACGCGATGAGTGCTGCGCTGGCAAGTTCGGCGGCAATAGTTTCACTTCTCTTTTTTCTGTTTAAGACATTGGGGAAGTGTTACCGATCAGCAACCGCAACTTCCACCCGATTGTAAATTTTTTTGTAATTTAGTATGTAATTTTCTTAAAGTGTTTTCATGTCTAATTTCTTGTATATATGTATATTTTGACGCTTAACTAATTTAGTTATCAGCGTATTTTTTTAATTGATTGTACATTTTCTTGTTTAACGCGAAACATTTAAAGTTTTGAGTGTTTTTTTTTAATTGATTGTATATTTTATGTGAACTTGACAAGCGTCAGACTTGCTTTGATCGCTTATTATTTTAGTGCTTAATAAGTTTTAAAAAATTGCATGCTTTCTTGTTTAACGCGAAACTTTTAAAGTTTTCAGTTTTTGATTTTATAGTATAAATTTATGCATAATGATTGAACAGACTGGTTGCATGGGGTTTTCGTGGTTTCCCTCATGTGTCACGTAAATGCGGACCAGTTTTTTCAAGTCATTTTTGTATTTTATGTGAGAAGTCCTCCACGAAGGCATAAAATAAAGAATGTAAATGAACACAAATAAATAAAACTGAAAACAAGCATGTTACAGGGAGGGAGACACAAATGCACAAATTCATTAAATATTTAAATAGGAATTTAACTGAATATACACACATCTATATAAACACATGCTACACACATTATAATTTTGAAATTAAAAGAACATAAATAAAGTAGAAATATACATATAAAGAACATGCAACAGGGAGGGAAACACGTAGGTAAAATGTAAGGCTACTTTCACAGCACATACTCGGGATTTCATAGCTGCACTTGCACTCATTCAATAAATATTTAAATAGAAATTAAATTGAATACACACACATCTATATGAACACATTAATTGTTAGAAGGAGTTACATTAATTGTTAGTATTATTGGAGTTAAATTAATTGTTACATTAATTGTTAGTATTATTGGAGTTAAATTAATTGTTACATTAATTGTTAGTATTATTGGAGTTACATTAATTGTTACATTAATTGTTAGTATTATTGGAGTTACATTAATTGTTAGAAGGATTGTTAGAAGGAGGGAAACGCATATGTGATATGTAAGGCTACTATCACAGATTTTCGGGATTTCACACATGCAATAAATCAATAAATATTTCAATAGAAATTTAATCAAACACAAAAAACACATCTATATACATGCGCTCTCTCTCTCTCTCACTCACTCACTCACTCTCTCTCTCTCTCTCTCTCTCTCTCTATCTATCTATCTATCTATCTATCTGTCTATCTATCTATCTAACTCTGTCTACCTATCTATCTGTGTCTGTCTATCTATCTGTCTGTCTGTCTATCTATCTATCTAACTCTATCTATCTATCTGTCTGTCTCTCTAACTATCTATCTATCTATGTATCTGTCTGTCTATCTATCTATCTATCTGTCTGTCTATCTAACTCTATCTATCTATCTGTCTCTCTCTCTCTCTCTCTCTATATATATATATGTCTGTCTATCTATCTATCTATCTATCTGTCTGTCTATCTAACTCTATCTATCTATCTGTCTGTCTCTCTCTCTATATATATATATATATGTCTGTCTATCTATCTATCTATCTATCTATCTGTCTGTCTATCTATCTATCTCTATCTATCTATCTACCTATCTATCTATCTATCTATCTATCTATCTATTTTTATTCGAACTTGTGGAAACTACTGAATATGCATATGTTGTAATTTTCGCTCTCACAACTTTTCTTATCATTATATATACATATTTGTATGTATATATTATGATCTAGTTGATGAAAAAACTGTAAGGAACATTTGGAGAATCCTATTCTAGAGATTACATGTTATGCAAAGTTCAAACTATGTTAAAACAACAAATTGCACTCGAAAAAAAAACCCTACATATTACAGAAGGACAACTGCACAGCAACTCAAAATAGGTAGGCGAAAAAATCGTTGGACAGGCCTTGTGAAAACTACTGAATATGCATATGTTGTAATTTTCGCTCTCACAACTTTCCTTATCATAATATATACATATTTGTATGTATATATTATGATCTAGTTGATGAAAAAACTGTAAGGAACATTTGGAGAATCCTATTCTAGAGATTACATGTTATGCAAAGTTCAAACTATGTTAAAACAACAAATTGCACTCGAAAAAAAAAACCCTACATATTACAGAAGGACAACTGCACAGCAAACTCAAAATAGGTAGGCGAAAAAATCGTTGGACAGGTCCATTGAGACTGTAATTGGCTTTCCTAGTATGAAATGTAAGTAAAAGTTTGAAATTAATTATTTTTATTTATTATTAACGATGTCTCAAATGATCTGTCCCTTTTCCCAACATGGCCTGCGCGTCAGAAAACACAGAAGTGAACTTAAAAAGTTAGAAAACAGTATTTTAGATTATAAACAGTATTTTAAGGGACTAGCCCGTAAGCGCAAAAAATAAAAACTTTATTCTATTGAAAAAAGAAAAAAAAAGAAGAGAATGAGGGGTCCCGTAAAGACCAAAAAGCTGAGCATTCGTGATGAAAATGAATGAACAAAAGAGCCACATACCTGCGTCCTTACACGTTTGGTTTCCAAAATTAAATTGAGCGAAAACGTGTTAAAAGGTTGCCAGAAAGTAACGAAGTCGCCTTAGGAGTGCTACCAGAATTAAAAAGAGTCACGTGGAAGCGCCATTGAAATGAAAAAGGAATTTGAAATATGTATGTATTTAAAATAAAGTAAGTAAAAATATACATACATAAGAATATTACTGTAATGAACTGTTAGTTATGAAAAAGAAAATGATACTCAAAAGAAGTGTTAGGTGTTAAACAAAAATTATAAGCAAAAAACTGTGATGAAACCTAATCAGGTATGTAACGAAAATTTAAATTAAAAAAAATATGAACCGAAATGAATTATCCTAAAAAATATCCGATGGAATTCATTCATGTATGTTACGAAAATTTTAATTAAATAAAAAGAAATCTTACAGGGAAACTGGCGGCGCAGCGGTCGGATCGCTGAATATTGGTTTCATGAATTTGTAACATGCATAACAGACGTCCGTCCCTCATGCAGGTAGCCGCAGTATTACCTAAACAAAACAAAAAAATTAACGGGATTAAGAAATTGTGAGGTCTTATTAATGGCTAGACACCCAATAAAATAAAATGAAATCTTTAATTAATCAAAATACGGACATGGGAATAAATAACAGGAATCTCAGCGATGAGTAAAACGCGTACAAGAACATGTAAAAACAGAAGGCGAAAAATTCTCTTTTGCAGAAGAAAATGTGTGTGTGGGGGGGTGGAGTAGCCTCACAAAATAAGAGAAGTAAATAAAGATAAGATACGTGGAAGTGCAGGAACAGAGGCATAGAAATTAATATTTATTCAGTGCAAAATCTAGTAAATAAATGAACCTAAACTGTTGAGGTCAGTTTTAATCAACAGTTCGTGATCATTCATGGAAAACTTTCTTAAACTGACGTTTGGTCTTCTTCACAGAGTATGCAATGTACAGGGAGGAAAAGAAAGAGTGGTAGAATGCAGTGTCCCTCTCTTTTTTAGTTAACTACTTCGATCTACATGTCATGTGGAAGCGAAAAGAAAATCGAATTGTTCACAGAATATCGAATGTACAGGGAGGAAATGAGTCTGACGCGCAGAACTGAACGACAATTCATTCAAAACACACAAGGAAACAAGTACGCAGGGTCGACAGAGGATGAGGAAATCATTAGAATTGACAATGGCATGGAAATGAATTCATAACAGGTTCGAAAAGAGTCAAAAAAAGGGCGTGAATTCGGTACCAAACGCCAGTAACGAAGCGCATTTCAATGCAGCTTTTATGTGCGTCACGCAGAAGTAAAGAATGAACACAGTGTCCCTTATCTGTTCAGGTTTTCTTTCAGATGCAAACAGAGTGGAAAAAGAAGTAAATGAATGCAGTTTCTTTCAGAGAAAAAAGGAATGAAAATAATGTCTGTTCAAGGAAATAAACATTTAAATAATTAGTGGAAAATGCTTACACCACCACCTTTGAAAGTGGAATGAAAAGTTGAAATACTTTATCGGATATTGTTCTAATTCAACGGTGAGAAAGCTATGAGAGTTACATCAAACTGTTAGCAAAGCTGAACTGTTGAAAGGAATTGTTAGAAAAGCAAATTCAACAAATGTAAATAGAGTTGAATAAATGTGAATGTTCTTTCGGAAACTGTAACGGGAGCACTCAGAAAGAGTTGTGCTTGCTATAATTTTTGAAATGGAATCGAAATTTTTATGAGAATAAAGAGTTGTAGAAGCAGTGACGCTTAACTAATTTAGTTATCAGCGTATTTTTTTAATTGATTGTACATTTTTATGTGAACTTGACAAGCGTCAGACTTGCTTTGATCGCTTATTATTTTAGTGCTTAATATGTTTTAAAAAATTGCATGCTTTCTTGTTTAACGCGAAACTTTTAAAGTTTTCAGTTTTTGATTTTATAGTATAAATTTATGCATAATGATTGAACAGACTGGTTGCATGGGGTTTTCGTGGTTTCCCTCATGTGTCACGTAAATGCGGACCAGTTTTTTCAAGTCATTTTTGTATTTTATGTGAGAAGTCCTCCACGAAGGCATAAAATAAAGAATGTAAATGAACACAAATAAATAAACCTGAAAACAAGCATGTTACAGGGAGGGAGACACAAATGCACAAATTCATTAAATATTTAAATAGGAATTTAACTGAATATACACACATCTATATAAACACATGCTACACACATTATAATTTTGAAATTAAAAGAACATAAATAAAGTAGAAATATACATATAAAGAACATGCAACAGGGAGGGAAACACGTATGTAAAATGTAAGGCTACTTTCACAGCACATACTCGGGATTTCATAGCTGCACTTGCACTCATTCAATAAATATTTAAATAGAAATTAAATTGAATACACACACATCTATATGAACACATTAATTGTTAGAAGGAGTTACATTAATTGTTAGTATTATTGGAGTTAAATTAATTGTTACATTAATTGTTAGTATTATTGGAGTTAAATTAATTGTTACATTAATTGTTAGTATTATTGGAGTTACATTAATTGTTACATTAATTGTTAGTATTATTGGAGTTACATTAATTGTTAGAAGGATTGTTAGAAGGAGGGAAACGCATATGTGATATGTAAGGCTACTATCACAGATTTTCGGGATTTCACACATGCAATAAATCAATAAATATTTCAATAGAAATTTAATCAAACACAAAAAACACATCTATATACATGCGCTCTCTCTCTCTCTCACTCACTCACTCACTCTCTCTCTCTCTCTCTCTCTCTATCTATCTATCTATCTATCTATCTATCTGTCTATCTATATATCTAACTCTGTCTACCTATCTATCTGTGTCTGTCTATCTATCTGTCTGTCTGTCTATCTATCTATCTAACTCTATCTATCTATCTATCTGTCTGTCTATCTATCTATCTATCTGTCTGTCTGTCTAACTATCTATCTATCTATGTATCTGTCTGTCTATCTATCTATCTATCTGTCTGTCTATCTAACTCTATCTATCTATCTGTCTGTCTATCTCTCTCTCTCTCTCTATATATATATATATGTCTGTCTATCTATCTATCTATCTATCTGTCTGTCTATCTAACTCTATCTATCTATCTGTCTGTCTATCTCTCTCTCTATATATATATATATATATATATGTCTGTCTATCTATCTATCTATCTATCTATCTGTCTGTCTGTCTATCTATCTCTATCTATCTATCTACCTATCTATCTATCTGTCTATCTATCTATCTATCTATCTATCTATTTTTATTCGAACTTGTGAAAACTACTGAATATGCATATGTTGTAATTTTCGCTCTCACAACTTTTCTTATCATTATATATACATATTTGTATGTATATATTATGATCTAGTTGATGAAAAAACTGTAAGGAACATTTGGAGAATCCTATTCTAGAGATTACATGTTATGCAAAGTTCAAACTATGTTAAAACAACATAATTGCACTCGAAAAAAAAAACCCTACATATTACAGAAGGACAACTGCACAGCAACTCAAAATAGGTAGGCGAAAAAATCGTTGGACAGGCCTTGTGAAAACTACTGAATATGCATATGTTGTAATTTTCGCTCTCACAACTTTCCTTATCATAATATATACATATTTGTATGTATATATTATGATCTAGTTGATGAAAAAACTGTAAGGAACATTTGGAGAATCCTATTCTAGAGATTACATGTTATGCAAAGTTCAAACTATGTTAAAACAACAAATTGCACTCGGAAAAAAAACCCTACATATTACAGAAGGACAACTGCACAGCAACTCAAAATAGGTAGGCGAAAAAATCGTTGGACAGGCCTTGTGAAAACTACTGAATATGCATATGTTGTAATTTTCGCTCTCACAACTTTCCTTATCATAATATATACATATTTGTATGTATATATTATGATCTAGTTGATGAAAAAACTGTAAGGAACATTTGGAGAATCCTATTCTAGAGATTACATGTTATGCAAAGTTCAATCTATGTTAAAACAACAAATTGCACTCGAAAAAAAAAAACCCTACATATTACAGAAGGACAACTGCACAGCAAACTCAAAATAGGTAGGCGAAAAAATCGTTGGACAGGTCCATTGAGACTGTAATTGGCTTTCCTAGTATGAAATGTAAGTAAAAGTTTGAAATTAATTATTTTTATTTATTATTAACGATGTCTCAAATGATCTGTCCCTTTTCCCAACATGGCCTGCGCGTCAGAAAACACAGAAGTGAACTTAAAAAGTTAGAAAACAGTATTTTAGATTATAAACAGTATTTTAAGGGACTAGCCCGTAAGCGCAAAAAATAAAAACTTTATTCTATTGAAAAAAGAAAAAAAAAGAAGAGAATGAGGGGTCCCGTAAAGACCAAAAAGCTGAGCATTCGTGATGAAAATGAATGAACAAAAGAGCCACATACCTGCGTCCTTACACGTTTGGTTTCCAAAATTAAATTGAGCGAAAACGTGTTAAAAGGTTGCCAGAAAGTAACGAAGTCGCCTTAGGAGTGCTACCAGAATTAAAAAACAGTCACGTGGAAGCGCCATTGAAATGAAAAAGGAATTTGAAATATGTATGTATTTAAAATAAAGTAAGTAAAAATATACATACATAAGAATATTACTGTAATGAACTGTTAGTTATGAAAAAGAAAATGATACTCAAAAGAAGTGTTAGGTGTTAAACAAAAATTATAAGCAAAAAACTGTGATGAAACCTAATCAGGTATGTAACGAAAATTTAAATTAAAAAAAATATGAACCGAAATGAATTATCCTAAAAAATATCCGATGGAATTCATTCATGTATGTTACGAAAATTTTAATTAAATAAAAAGAAATCTTACAGGGAAACTGGCGGCGCAGCGGTCGGATCGCTGAATATTGGTTTCATGAATTTGTAACATGCATAACAGACGTCCGTCCCTCATGCAGGTAGCCGCAGTATTACCTAAACAAAACAAAAAAATTAACGGGATTAAGAAATTGTGAGGTCTTATTAATGGCTAGACACCCAATAAAATAAAATGAAATCTTTAATTAATCAAAATACGGACATGGGAATAAATAACAGGAATCTCAGCGATGAGTAAAACGCGTACAAGAACATGTAAAAACAGAAGGCGAAAAATTCTCTTTTGCAGAAGAAAATGTGTGTGTGGGGGGGTGGAGTAGCCTCACAAAATAAGAGAAGTAAATAAAGATAAGATACGTGGAAGTGCAGGAACAGAGGCATAGAAATTAATATTTATTCAGTGCAAAATCTAGTAAATAAATGAACCTAAACTGTTGAGGTCAGTTTTAATCAACAGTTCGTGATCATTCATGGAAAACTTTCTTAAACTGACGTTTGGTCTTCTTCACAGAGTATGCAATGTACAGGGAGGAAAAGAAAGAGTGGTAGAATGCAGTGTCCCTCTCTTTTTTAGTTAACTACTTCGATCTACATGTCATGTGGAAGCGAAAAGAAAATCGAATTGTTCACAGAATATCGAATGTACAGGGAGGAAATGAGTCTGACGCGCAGAACTGAACGACAATTCATTCAAAACACACAAGGAAACAAGTACGCAGGGTCGACAGAGGATGAGGAAATCATTAGAATTGACAATGGCATGGAAATGAATTCATAACAGGTTCGAAAAGAGTCAAAAAAAGGGCGTGAATTCGGTACCAAACGCCAGTAACGAAGCGCATTTCAATGCAGCTTTTATGTGCGTCACGCAGAAGTAAAGAATGAACACAGTGTCCCTTATCTGTTCAGGGTTTGTTTCAGATGAAAACACAGTGGAAAAAGAAGTAAATGAATGCAGTTTCTTTCTGAGAAAAAAAGGAATTAAAATAAAGTCTGTTCAAGGAAATAAACTTTTAAATAATTAGTGGAAAATGCTTACAACACCTTTGAAAGTGGAATGAAAAGTTGAAATATTTTATCAGATATTTTTCCAATTCAACGGTGAGAAAGCTATGAGAGTTACATCAAACTGTTAGTAAAGCTGAACTGTTGAAAGGAATTGTTAGAAAAGCAAATTCAACAAATGTAAATCGAGTTGAATAAATGTGAATGTTCTTTCGGAAACTGTAACGGGAGCACTCAGAAAGAGTTGTGCTTGCTATAATTTTTGAAATGGAATCGAAATTTTTATGAGAATAAAGATTTGTAGAAGCAGTGTATCACAAAACGTTTTGGAATTGCCGTAACTTGTTTTTGGAATATAGGGATCGCATAGACCGCAGTGCGGCGAAGCCGCAGTGAGGTGATGGCGGTCAGTCGGTTTAGACAAAGTCCCCGGTTTGTGTGTTTGGCCCCCCTCCTGGTGCGCGCCGAAGGCGCGCACATAGTCTCCCCGCAGGGGCCAAACACGCTAACCGGGGACTTTGCCTAAAAAAAGGAATGAAAATAGTACAGTTCCGTTTTTTGACACGAGGTGGCGCCACGAAATACCAAGGAAATCCCAGAGGAGCAGCTATTACGCCTCCCAACAACGATCTTTATTCCTTTTTGGATCTTCCTGCGTGTTGGCTGCTGTTTGACGTCGCTCCTGTGGTGTTGCTGTTAGTAAGTATTCTAGTAAGTATTTTTTCAATACTTTCTTGCCTACTTAGTGCCCTGTATTAGTGATATTATGTCTGCTAATATGTCTTCAGTTACAGGTGAGTCTCCCGACCACATTGTAGACGTACCCCCACGTCCTACGAAGAGAATGGTGAAGACAGAAGTGCCCCCGGACGGTAACCGAGCATGGCTATTTGTGTTTATAACCTACCTCCTGTCGGTTGTAGTTTCTGGGCTTCCTCCGTGCTTTGGCCCAATAAAGGCTGCAATTACGGAGGAGTTTCCAGACACTTCGCAGAGTACCCTTGGCCAATTTCCATCTTTGGTCAGTAACTTGAGTCTTTTGCTGTCACCCATAGCTACTCTTGTGGTACTGAAATGTGGTCCTCGTTTGAGTCTTTTTCTAGGAGGACTTTTTTCTGTAATTGGACTAGGTTTAAGTTGTTTTGCTAAATGTGCTGGCTTCCTAGTTTTCCGTTACGGAGTTGTGGTCGGGATCGGTTCTAGTTTAATAGTTGCAAGTTTGCTCTCCCAAATTGCAGCTTTGTTTACCTCCCGCAAGCCTTTAGCTTTTGCCTTGTATATGTGCGGAGAGTGTACGGGGGCATTTGTGCTTCCTTTTTTAATCGATTTTCTTTTAGGTGAGTACGGGTGGCGCATGGTATTTTTTGTTTTATGTGTTTTGAATGTGCCCACCTGTTTGGCTGCTGCTGCGTTCGAGAGGCCCGAATTTTATTTTGTCGAAATTTCCGAGGAAGTGGAATTAAGAATCCTAAGGAAGGAGAAAGGCCAGAAATGGTTGTTCCTATTCCCGAGGTTCCAATTTCAAGCTCCTTGAAATCATGGCATAATATCAGGGACTCAACAGGGTTGACGCTCCTGAAGAAATGGGAGTTGTGGTTGATGTTGGTGGCTATTGCTTCTCACGGATTCGGCAGTGCAGGCTTGAAGTCCATTTTTGAGAATGGCCTGAAGGAACACGAGTTCCCGATAGGACATACGTACTGCTTCTTGATGACGGTGTTTGTTCGATTCACATACGGCTTGTTTAGTGGGCAGTCTCGGATTCCAAGGAACTTGGAATACTTCCTATCGTCCTTGGCCAATGTTGGTGGCGCTATTATAATGCTGGGCGTAGGTTGCGAGACAGTGGCTCACTATCTGGTCGTTTTGTGTCTAATGGCTATCGGCAACGGGATTTGGAGAGTTCTGACACCCGTCGTTATCGGCGAGAACGTAGGTTCTATCCCCAAAGCTTTCGCTTGGATCAAATGTATCCGGGGAATTCTGGCTCTCCTCTTCCCATTGTTGAAAGACCATGTGAAGGAAGACCGTGGTCAAGAGGTGGTGGACGCGATGAGTGCTGCGCTGGCAAGTTCGGCGGCAATAGTTTCACTTCTCTTTGTTTTGTTTAAGACATTGGGGAAGTGTTACCGATCAGCAACCGCAACTTCCACCCGATTGTAAATTTTTTTGTAATTTAGTATGTAATTTTCTTAAAGTGTTTTCATGTGTAATTTCTTGTATATATGTATATTTTGACGCTTAACTAATTTAGTTATCAGCGTATTTTTTTAATTGATTGTACATTTTCTTGTTTAACGCGAAACTTTTAAAGTTTTGAGTGTTTTTTTTTAATTGATTGTATATTTTATGTGAACTTGACAAGCGTCAGACTTGCTTTGATCGCTTATTATTTTAGTGCTTAATATGTTTTAAAAAATTGCATGCTTTCTTGTTTAACGCGAAACTTTTAAAGTTTTCAGTTTTTGTTTTTATAGTATAAATTTATGCATAATGATTGAACAGACTGGTTGCATGGGGTTTTCGTGGTTTCCCTCATGTGTCACGTAAATGCGGACCAGTTTTTTCAAGTCATTTTTGTATTTTATGTGAGAAGTCCTCCACGAAGGCATAAAATAAAGTTGAATGTAAATGAACACAAGTAAATAAAACTGAAAACAAGCATGTTACAGGGAAGGAGACACAAATGCACAAATTCAATAAATATTTAAATAGGAATTTAACTGAATATACACACATCTATATAAACACATGCTACACACATTATAATTTTGAAATTAAAAGAACATAAATAAAGTAGAAATATACATATAAAGAACATGCAACAGGGAGGGAAACACGTATGTAAAATGTTAGGCCACTTTCACAGCACATACTCGGGATTTCATAGCTGCACTTGCACTCATTCAATAAATATTTAAATAGAAATTAAATTGAATACACACACATCTATATGAACACATTAATTGTTAGAAGGAGTTACATTAATTGTTAGTATTATTGGAGTTAAATTAATTGTTACATTAATTGTTAGTATTATTGGAGTTACATTAATTGTTACATTAATTGTTAGTATTATTGGAGTTACATTAATTGTTAGAAGGATTGTTAGAAGGAGGGAAACGCATATGTGATATGTAAGGCTACTATCACAGATTTTCGGGATTTCACACATGCAACAAATCAATAAATATTTCAATAGAAATTTAATCAAACACAAAAAACACATCTATATACATGCTCTCTCTCTCTCTCTCTCTCACTCACTCACTCTCTCTCTCTCTCTCTCTCTCTATCTATCTATCTATCTATCTATCTATCTGTCTATCTATCTATCTAACTCTATCTATCTATCTATCTATCTGTCTGTCTCTCTCTATCTGTCTGTCTATCTATATAACTCTATCTATCTATCTATCTATCTGTCTGTCTAACTCTAGCTATCTATCTGTCTGTCTGTCTGTCTATCTATCTATCTATCTGTCTGTCTAACTATCTATCTATCTATTTATCTGTCTGTCTATCTATCTATCTATCTATCTGTCTGTCTATCTAACTCTATCTATCTATCTGTCTGTCTATCTCTCTCTCTCTCTATATATATATATATATATGTCTGTCTATCTATCTATCTATCTATCTATCTAACTCTATCTATCTGTCTATCTATCTATCTAACTCTATCTATCTGTCTATCTATCTATCTGTCTGTCTGTCTATCTATCTATCTCTATCTATCTATCTACCTATCTATCTATCTGTCTATCTATCTATCTATCTAATCTATCTATCTATCTATCTATTTTTATTCGAACTTGTGAAAACTACTGAATATGCATATGTTGTAATTTTCGCTCTCACAACTTTTTTTATCATTATATATACATATTTGTATGTATATATTATGATCTAGTTGATGAAAAAACTGTACGGAACATTTGGAGAATCCTATTCTAGAGATTACATGTTATGCAAAGTTCAATCTATGTTAAAACAACAAATTGCAGTCGAAAAAAAAAACCCTACATATTACAGAAGGACAACTGCACAGCAAACTCAAAATAGGTAGGCGAAAAAATCGTTGGACAGGTCCATTGAGACTGTAATTGTCTTTCCTAGTATGAAATGTAAGTAAAAGTTTGAAATTAATTATTTTTATTTATTATTAACGATGTCTCAAATGATCTGTCCCTTTTCCCAACATGGCCTGCGCGTCAGAAAACACAGAAGTGAACTTAAAAAGTTAGAAAACAGTATTTTAGATTATAAACAGTATTTTAAGGGACTAGCCCGTAAGCGCAAAAAATAAAAACTTTATTCTATTGAAAAAAGAAAAAAAAAGAAGAGAATGAGGGGTCCCGTAAAGACCAAAAAGCTGAGCATTCGTGATGAAAATGAATGAACAAAAGAGCCACATACCTGCGTCCTTACACGTTTGGTTTCCAAAATTAAATTGAGCGAAAACGTGTTAAAAGGTTGCCAGAAAGTAACGAAGTCGCCTTAGGAGTGCTACCAGAATTAAAAAACAGTCACGTGGAAGCGCCATTGAAATGAAAAAGGAATTTGAAATATGTATGTATTTAAAATAAAGTAAGTAAAAATATACATACATAAGAATATTACTGTAATGAACTGTTAGTTATGAAAAAGAAAATGATACTCAAAAGAAGTGTTAGGTGTTAAACAAAAATTATAAGCAAAAAACTGTGATGAAACCTAATCAGGTATGTAACGAAAATTTAAATTAAAAAAAAATATGAACCGAAATGATTTATCCTAAAAAATATCCGATGGAATTCATTCATGTATGTTACGAAAATTTTAATTAAATAAAAAGAAATCTTACAGGGAAACTGGCGGCGCAGCGGTCGGATCGCTGAATATTGGTTTCATGAATTTGTAACATGCATAACAGACGTCCGTCCCTCATGCAGGTAGCCGCAGTATTACCTAAACAAAACAAAAAAATTAACGGGATTAAGAAATTGTGAGGTCTTATTTATGGCTAGACAACCAATAAAATAAAATGAAATCTTTAATTAATCAAAATACGGACATGGGAATAAATAACAGGAATCTCAGCGATGAGTAAAACGCGTACAAGAACATGTAAAAACAGAAGGCGAAAAATTCTCTTTTGCAGAAGAAAATGTGTGTGCGTGTGGGGGGGGAGTAGCCTCACAAAATAAGAGAAGTAAATAAAGATAAGATACGTGGAAGTACAGGAACAGAGGCATAGAAATTAATATTTATTCAGTGCAAAATCTAGTAAATAAATGAACCTAAACTGTTGAGGTCAGTTTTAATCAACAGTTCGTGATCATTCATGGAGAACTTTCTTAAACTGACGTTTGGTCTTCTTCACAGAGTATGGAATGTACAGGGAGGAAATGAAAGAGTGGTAGAATGCAGTGTCCCTCTCTTTTTTAGTTAACTACTTCGATCTACATGTCATGTGGAAGCGAAAAGAAAATCGAATTGTTCACAGAATATCGAATGTACAGGGAGGAAATGAGTCTGACGCGTAGAACTGAACGACAATTCATTCAAAACACACAAGGAAACAAGTACGCATGGTCGACAGAGGATGAGGAAATCATTAGAATTGACAATGGCATGGAAATGAATTCATAACAGGTTCGAAAAGAGTCAAAAAAAGGGCGTGAATTCGGTACCAAACGCCAGTAACGAAGCACATTTCAATGCAGCTTTTATGTGCGTGGTGAAGAGAGAAGTGCCCCCGGACGGAAACCGAGCATGGCTATTTGTGTTTATAGCCTACCTCCTGTCGGTTGTAGTTTCGGGGCTTCCTCCGTGCTTTGGCCCAATAAAGGCTGCAATTACGGAGGAGTTTCCAGACACTTCGCAGAGTACCCTTGGCCAATTTCCAACTTTGGTCAGTAACTTGAGTCTTTTGCTGTCACCCATAGCTACTCTTGTGGTACTGAAATGTGGTCCTCGTTTGAGTCTTTTTCTAGGAGGACTTTTTTCTGTAATTGGACTAGGTTTAAGTTGTTTTGCTAAATGTGCTGGCTTCCTAGTTTTCAGTTACGGAGTTGTGGTCGGGATCGGTTCCAGTTTAATAGTTGCAAGTTTGCTTTCCCAAATTGCAGCTTTGTTTACCTCCCGCAAGCCTTTAGCTTTTGCCTTGTATATGTGCGGAGAGTGTACGGGGGCATTTGTGCTTCCTTTTTTAATCGATTTTCTTTTAGGTGAGTACGGGTGGCGCATGGTATTTTTTGTTTTATGTGTTTTGAATGTGCCCACCTGTTTGGCTGCTGCTGCGTTCGAGAGGCCCAAATTTTATTTTGTCGAAATTTCCGAGGAAGTGGAAATTGAGAATCCTACGGAAGAAGAAAGGCCAGAAATGGTTGTTCCTATTCCCGAGGTTCCAATTTCAAGCTCCTTGAAATTATGGCATAATATCAGGGACTCAACAGGGTTGACGCTCCTGAAGAAATGGGAGTTGTGGTTGATGTTGATGGCTATTGCTTCTCACGGATTTGGCAGTGCATTCTTGAAGTCCATTTTTGAGAATGGCCTGAAGGAACACGAGTTCCCGATAGGACATACGTACTGCTTCTTGATGACGGTGTTTGTTCGATTCACATACGGCTTGTTTAGTGGGCAGTCTCGGATTCCAAGGAACTTGGAATACTTCCTATCGTCCTTGGCCAATGTTGGTGGCGCTATTTTAATGCTGGGCGTAGGTTGCGAGACAGTGGCTCACTATCTGGTCGTTTTGTGTCTAATGGCTATCGGCAATGGGATTTGGGGAGTTCTGACACCCGTCGTTATCGGCGAGAACGTAGGTTCTATCCCCAAAGCTTTCGCTTGGATCAAATGTATCCGGGGAATTCTGGCTCTCCTCTTCCCATTGTTGAAAGACCATGTGAAGGAAGACCGTGGTCAAGAGGTGGTGGACGCGATGAGTGCTGCGCTGGCAAGTTCGGCGGCAATAGTTTCACTTCTCTTTTTTCTGTTTAAGACACTGGGGAAGTGTTACCGATCAGCAACCGCAACTTCCACCCGATTGTAAATTTTTTTGTAATTTAGCATGTAATTTTCTTAAAGTGTTTTCATGTGTAATTTCTAGTATATATGTATATTTTGACGCTTAACTAATTTAGTTATCAGCGTATTTTTTTAATTGATTGTACATTTTCTTGTTTAACGCGAAACTTTTAAAGTTTTGAGTGTTTTTTTTAATTGATTGTATATTTTATGTGAACTTGACAAGCGTCAGACTTGCTTTGATCGCTTATTATTTTAGTGCTTAATATGTTTTAAAAAATTGCATGGTTTCTTGTTTAACGCGAAACTTTTAAAGTTTTCAGTTTTTGTTTTTATAGTATAAATTTATGCATAATGATTGAACAGACTGGTTGCATGGGGTTTTCGTGGTTTCCCTCATGTGTCACGTAAATGCGGACCAGTTTTTTCAAGTCATTTTTGTATTTTATGTGAGAAGTCCTCCACGAAGGCATAAAATAAAGTTGAATGTAAATGAACACAAATAAATAAAACTGAAAACAAGCATGTTACAGGGAGGGAGACACAAATGCACAAATTCAATAAATATTTAAATAGGAATTTAACTGAATATACACACATCTATATAAACACATGCTACACACATTATAATTTTGAAATTAAAAGAACATAAATAAAGTAGAAATATACATATAAAGAACATGCAACAGGGAGGGAAACACGTATGTAAAATGTAAGGCTACTTTCACAGCACATACTCGGGATTTCATAGCTGCACTTGCACTCATTCAATAAATATTTAAATAGAAATTAAATTGAATACACACACATCTATATGAACACATTAATTGTTAGAAGGAGTTACATTAATTGTTAGTATTATTGGAGTTAAATTAATTGTTACATTAATTGTTAGTATTATTGGAGTTAAATTAATTGTTACATTAATTGTTAGTATTATTGGAGTTACATTAATTGTTACATTAATTGTTAGTATTATTGGAGTTACATTAATTGTTAGAAGGATTGTTAGAAGGAGGGAAACGCATATGTGATATGTAAGGCTACTATCACAGATTTTCGGGATTTCACACATGCAATAAATCAATAAATATTTCAATAGAAATTTAATCAAACACAAAAAACACATCTATATACATGCTCTCTCTCTCTCTCTCTCTCACTCACTCACTCACTCTCTCTCTCTCTATCTATCTATCTATCTATCTATCTATCTGTCTATCTATCTATCTAACTCTATCTACCTATCTATCTGTGTCTGTCTATCTATCTGTCTGTCTGTCTATCTATCTATCTAACTCTATCTATCTATCTATCTGTCTGTCTCTCTCTATCTGTCTGTCTATCTATATAACTCTATCTATCTATCTATCTATCTGTCTGTCTAACTCTAGCTATCTATCTGTCTGTCTATCTATCTATCTATCTGTCTGTCTAACCATCTATCTATCTATGTATCTGTCTGTCTATCTATCTATCTATCTGTCTGTCTATCTAACTCTATCTATCTATCTGTCTGTCTCTCTCTCTCTCTCTCTCTATATATATATATGTCTGTCGATCTATCTATCTGTCTGTCTAACCATCTATCTATCTATGTATCTGTCTGTCTATCTATCTGTTTATCTATCTATCTATCTAACTCTATCTATCTGTCTATCTATCTATCTGTCTGTCTGTCTATCTATCTATCTACCTACCTATCTATCTATCTGTCTATCTATCTATCTATCTATCTATCTATTTTTATTCGAACTTGTGAAAACTACTGAATATGCATATGTTGTAATTTTCGCTCTCACAACTTTTCTTATCATTATATATACATATTTGTATGTATATATTATGATCTAGTTGATCAAAAAACTGTAAGGAACATTTGGAGAATCCTATTCTAGAGATTACATGTTATGCAAAGTTCAAACTATGTTAAAACAACAAATTGCACTCGAAAAAAGAACCCTACATATTACAGAAGGACAACTGCACAGCAACTCAAAATAGGTAGGCGAAAAAATCGTTGGACAGGTTCTGTGAAAACTACTGAATATGCATATTTTGTAATTTTCGCTCTCACAACTTTCCTTATCATAATATATACATATTTGTATGTATATATTATGATCTAGTTGATGAAAAAACTGTAAGGAACATTTGGAGAATCCTATTCTAGAGATTACATGTTATGCAAAGTTCAATCTATGTTAAAACAACAAATTGCACTCGAAAAAAAAACCCTACATATTACAGAAGGACAACTGCACAGCAAACTCAAAATAGGTAAGCGAAAAAATCGTTGGACAGGTCCATTGAGAGTGTAATTGGCTTTCCTAGTATGAAATGTAAGTAAAAGTTTGAAATTAATTATTTTTATTTATTATTAACGATGTCTCAAATGATCTGTCCCTTTTCCCAACATGGCCTGCGCGTCAGAAAACACAGAAGTGAACTTAAAAAGTTAGAAAACAGTATTTTAGATTATAAACAGTATTTTAAGGGACTAGCCCGTAAGCGCAAAAAATAAAAACTTTATTCTATTGAAAAAAAAAATGAAGAGAATGAGGGGTCCCGTAAAGACCAAAAAGCTGAGCATTCGTGATGAAAATGAATGAACAAAAGAGCCACATACCTGCGTCCTTTCACGTTTGGTTTCCAAAATTAAATTGAGCGAAAACGTGTTAAAAGGTTGCCAGAAAGTAACGAAGTCGCCTTAGGAGTGCTACCAGAATTAAAAAACAGTCACGTGGAAGCGCCATTGAAATGAAAAAGGAATTTGAAATATGTATGTATTTAAAATAAAGTAAGTAAAAATATACATACATAAGAATATTACTGTAATGAACTGTTAGTTATGAAAAAGAAAATGATACTCAAAAGAAGTGTTAGGTGTTAAACAAAAATTATAAGCAAAAAACTGTGATGAAACCTAATCAGGTATGTAACGAAAATTTAAATTAAAAAAAATATGAACCGAAATGAATTATCCTAAAAAATATCCGATGGAATTCATTCATGTATGTTACGAAAATTTTAATTAAATAAAAAGAAATCTTACAGGGAAACTGGCGGCGCAGCGGTCGGATCGCTGAATATTGGTTTCATGAATTTGTAACATGCATAACAGACGTCCGTCCCTCATGCAGGTAGCCGCAGTATTACCTAAACAAAACCAAAAAATTAACGGGATTAAGAAATTGTGAGGTCTTATTAATGGCTAGACACCCAGTAAAATAAAATGAAATCTTTAATTAATCAAAATACGGACATGGGAATAAATAACAGGAATCTCAGCGATGAGTAAAACGCGTACAAGAACATGTAAAAACAGAAGGCGAAAAATTCTCTTTTGCAGAAGAAAATGTGTGTGTGTGTGGGGGGGGGAGTAGCCTCACAAAATAAGAGAAGTAAATAAAGATAAGATACGTGGAAGTACAGGAACAGAGGCATAGAAATTAATATTTATTCAGTGCAAAATCTAGTAAATAAATGAACCTAAACTGTTGAGGTCAGTTTTAATCAACAGTTCGTGATCATTCATGGAAAACTTTCTTAAACTGACGTTTGGTCTTCTTCACAGAGTATGGAATGTACAGGGAGGAAATGAAAGAGTGGTAGAATGCAGTGTCCCTCTCTTTTTTAGTTAACTACTTCGATCTACATGTCATGTGGAAGCGAAAAGAAAATCGAATTGTTCACAGAATATCGAATGTACAGGGAGGAAATGAGTCTGACGCGCAGAACTGAACGACAATTCATTCAAAACACACAAGGAAACAAGTACGCAGGGTCGACAGAGGATGAGGAAATCATTAGAATTGACAATGGCATGGAAATGAATTCATAACAGGTTCGAAAAGAGTCAAAAAAAGGGCGTGAATTCGGTACCAAACGCCAGTAACGAAGCGCATTTCAATGCAGCTTTTATGTGCGTCACGCAGAAGTAAAGAATGAACACAGTGTCCCTTATCTGTTCAGGGTTTCTTTCAGATGCAAACATAGTGGAAAAAGAAGTAAATGAATGCAGTTTCTTTCTGAGAAAAAAAGGAATGAAAATAAAGTCTGTTCAAGGAAATAAACTTTTAAATAATTAGTGCAAAATGCTTACACCACCTTTGAAACTGCAATGAAAAGTTGAAATATTTTATCAGATATTGTTCCAATTCAACGGTGAGAAAGCTATGAGAGTTACATCAAACTGTTAGTAAAGCTGAACTGTTGAAAGGAATTGTTAGAAAAGCAAATTAAACAAATGTAAATCGAGTTGAATAAATGTGAATGTTCTTTCGGAAACTGTAACGGGAGCACTCAGAAAGAGTTGTGCTTGCTATAATTTTTGAAATGGAATCGAAATTTTTATGAGAATAAAGAGTTGTAGAAGCAGTGTATCACAAAACGTTTTGGAATTGCCGTAACTTGTTTTTGGAATATAGGGATCGCATAGACCGCAGTGCGGCGAAGCCGCAGTGAGGTGATGGCGATCGGTCGGTTTAGGCAAAGTCCCCGGTTTGTGTGTTTGGCCCCCCTCCTGGTGCGCGCCGAAGGCGCGCACATAGTCTCCCCGCAGGGGCCAAACACGCTAACCGGGGACTTTGCCTAAAAAAAGGAATGAAAATAGTATAGTTCCGTTTTTTGACACTAGGTGGCGCCACGACATACCAAGGAAATCCCAGAGGAGCAGCTATTACGCCTCCCAACAACAATCTTTATTCCTTTTTGGATCTTCCTGCGTGTTGGCTGCTGTTTGACGTCGCTCCTGTGGTGTTGCTGTTAGTAAGTATTCTAGTAAGTATTTTTTCAATACTTTCTTGCCTACTTAGTGCCCTGTATTAGTGATATTATGTCTGCTAATATGTCTTCAGTTACAGGTGAGTCTCCCGACCACATTGTAGACGTACCCCCACGTCCTACGAAGAGAATGGTGAAGAGAGAAGTGCCCCCGGACGGAAACCGAGCATGGCTATTTGTGTTTATAGCCTACCTCCCGTCGGTTGTAGTTTCGAGGCTTCCTCCGTGCTTTGGCCCAATAAAGGCTGCAATTACGGAGGAGTTTCCAGACACTTCGCAGAGTACCCTTGGCCAATTTCCATCTTTGGTCAGTAACTTGAGTCTTTTGCTGTCACCCATAGCTACTCTTGTGGTACAGAAATGTGGTTCTCGTTTGAGTCTTTTTCTAGGAGGACTTTTTTCTGTAATTGGACTAGGTTTAAGTTGTTTTGCTAAATGTGCTGGCTTCCTAGTTTTCAGTTACGGAGTTGTGGTCGGGATCGGTTCCAGTTTAATAGTTGCAAGTTTGCTCTCCCAAATTGCAGCTTTGTTTACCTCCCGCAAGCCTTTAGCTTTTGCCTTGTATATGTGCGGAGAGTGTACGGGGGCATTTGTGCTTCCTTTTTTAATCGATTTTCTTTTAGGTGAGTACGGGTGGCGCATGGTATTTTTTGTTTTATGTGTTTTGAATGTGCCCACCTGTTTGGCTGCTGCTGCGTTCGAGAGGCCCGAATTTTATTTTGTCGAAATTTCCGAGGAAGTGGAAATTAAGAATCCTACGGAAGAAGAAAAGCCAGAAATGGTTGTTCCTATTCCCGAGGTTCCAATTTCAAGCTCCTTGAAATTATGGCATAATATCAGGGACTCAACAGGGTTGACGCTCCTGAAGAAATGGGAGTTGTGGTTGATGTTGGTGGCTATTGCTTCTCACGGATTTGGCAGTGCAGGCTTGGAGTCCATTTTTGAGAATGGCCTGAAGGAACACGAGTTCCCGATAGGACATACGTACTGCTTCTTGATGACGGTGTTTGTTCGATTCACATACGGCTTGTTTAGTGGGCAGTCTCGGATTCCAAGGAACTTGGAATACTTCCTATCGTCCTTGGCCAATGTTGGTGGCGCTATTTTAATGCTGGGCGTAGGTTGCGAGACAGTGGCTCACTATCTGGTCGTTTTGTGTCTAATGGCTATCGGCAATGGGATTTGGGGAGTTCTGACACCCGTCGTTATCGGCGAGAACGTAGGTTCTATCCCCAAAGCTTTCGCTTGGATCAAATGTATCCGGGGAATTCTGGCTCTCCTCTTCCCATTGTTGAAAGACCATGTGAAGGAAGACCGTGGTCAAGAGGTGGTGGACGCGATGAGTGCTGCGCTGGCAAGTTCGGCGGCAATAGTTTCACTTCTCTTTTTTCTGTTTAAGACATTGGGGAAGTGTTACCGATCAGCAACCGCAACTTCCACCCGATTGTAAATTTTTTTGTAATTTAGTATGTAATTTTCTTAAAGTGTTTTCATGTGTAATTTCTTGTATATATGTATATTTTGACGCTTAACTAATTTAGTTATCAGCGTATTTTTTTAATTGATTGTACATATTCTTGTTTAACGCGAAACTTTTAAAGTTTTGAGTGTTTTTTTTTAATTGATTGTATATTTTATGTGAACTTGACAAGCGTCAGACTTGCTTTGATCGCTTATTATTTTAGTGCTTAATATGTTTTAAAAAATTGCATGATTTCTTGTTTAACGCGAAACTTTTAAAGTTTTCAGTTTTTGTTTTTATAGTATAAATTTATGCATAATGATTGAACAGACTGGTTGCATGGGGTTTTCGTGGTTTCCCTCATGTGTCACGTAAATGCGGACCAGTTTTTTCAAGTCATTTTTGTATTTTATGTGAGAAGTCCTCCACGAAGGCATAAAATAAAGTTGAATGTAAATGAACACAAATAAATAAAACTGAAAACAAGCATGTTACAGGGAGGGAGACACAAATGCACAAATTCAATAAATATTTAAATAGGAATTTAACTGAATATACACACATCTATATAAACACATGCTACACACATTATAATTTTGAAATTAAAAGAACATAAATAAAGTAGAAATATACATATAAAGAACATGCAACAGGGAGGGAAACACGTATGTAAAATGTAAGGCTACTTTCACAGCACATACTCGGGATTTCATAGCTGCACTTGCACTCATTCAATAAATATTTAAATAGAAATTAAATTGAATACACACACATCTATATGAACACATTAATTGTTAGAAGGAGTTACATTAATTGTTAGTATTATTGGAGTTAAATTAATTGTTACATTAATTGTTAGTATTATTGGAGTTAAATTAATTGTTACATTAATTGTTAGTATTATTGGAGTTACATTAATTGTTACATTAATTGTTAGTATTATTGGAGTTACATTAATTGTTAAAAGGATTGTTAGAAGGAGGGAAACGCATATGTGATATGTAAGGCTACTATCACAGATTTTCGGGATTTCACACATGCAATAAATCAATAAATATTTCAATAGAAATTTAATCAAACACAAAAAACACATCTATATACATGCTCTCTCTCTCTCTCTCTCACTCACTCACTCTCTCTCTCTCTATCTATCTATCTATCTATCTATCTGTCTATCTATCTATCTAACTCTATCTACCTATCTATCTGTGTCTGTCTATCTATCTAATTCTATCTATCTATCTATCTATCTGTCTGTCTCTCTCTATCTATCTGTCTGTCTATCTATATAACTCTATCTATCTATCTATCTATCTGTCTGTCTAACTCTAGCTATCTATCTGTCTGTCTGTCTATCTATCTATCTATCTATCTGTCTGTCTAACTATCTATCTATCTATGTATCTGTCTGTCTATCTATCTATCTATCTATCTATCTGTCTGTCTCTCTAACTCTATCTACCTGTCTGTCTGTCTATCTCTCTCTCTCTCTATATATATATATATATGTCTGTCTATCCATCTATCTATCTATCTATCTAACTCTATCTATCTAACTCTATCTATCTGTCTATCTATCTATCTAACTCTATCTGTCTGTCTGTTTATCTATCTATCTCTATCTATCTATCTACCTATCTATCTATCTGTCTATCTATCTATCTATCTATCTATCTATCTATCTATCTATCTATTTTTATTCGAACTTGTGAAAACTACTGAATATGCATATGTTGTAATTTTCGCTCTCACAACTTTTCTTATCATTATATATACATATTTGTATGTATATATTATGATCTAGTTGATGAAAAAACTGTAAGGAACATTTGGAGAATCCTATTCTAGAGATTACATGTTATGCAAAGTTCAAACTATGTTAAAACAACAAATTGCACTCGAAAAAAAAACCCTACATATCACAGAAGGACAACTGCACAGCAACTCAAAATAGGTAGGCGAAAAAATCGTTGGACAGGCCTTGTGAAAACTACTGAATATGCATATGTTGTAATTTTCGCTCTCACAACTTTCCTTATCATAATATATACATATTTGTATGTATATATTATGATCTAGTTGATGAAAAATCTGTAAGGAACATTTGGAGAGTCCTATTCTAGAGATTACATGTTATGCAAAGTTCAATCTATGTTAAAACAACAAATTGCACTCGAAAAAAAAACCCTACATATTACAGAAGGACAACTGCACAGCAAACTCAAAATAGGTAGGCGAAAAAATCGTTGGACAGGTCCATTGAGACTGTAATTGGCTTTCCTAGTATGAAATGTAAGTAAAAGTTTGAAATTAATTATTTTTATTTATTATTAACGATGTCTCAAATGATCTGTCCCTTTTCCCAACATGGCCTGCGCGTCAGAAAACACAGAAGTGAACTTAAAAAGTTAGAAAACAGTATTTTAGATTATAAACAGTATTTTAAGGCACTAGTCCGTAAGCGCAAAAAATAAAAACTTTACTCTATTGAAAAAAGAAAAAAAAAGAAGAGAATGAGGGGTCCCGTAAAGACCAAAAAGCTGAGCATTCGTGATGAAAATGAATGAACAAAAGAGCCACATACCTGCGTCCTTACACGTTTCGTTTCCAAAATTAAATTGAGCGAAAACGTGTTAAAAGGTTGCCAGAAAGTAACGAAGTCGCCTTAGGAGTGCTACCAGAATTAAAAAAACAGTCACTTGGAAGCGCCATTGAAATGAAAAATGAATTTGAAATATGTATGTATTTAAAATAAAGTAAGTAAAAATATACATACATAAGAATATTACTGTAATGAACTGTTAGTTATGAAAAAGAAAATGATACTCAAAAGAAGTGTTAGGTCTTAAACAAAAATTATAAGCAAAAAACTGTGATTAAACCTAATCAGGTATGTAACGAAAATTTATATTAAAAAAAAATATGAACCGAAATGAATTATCCTAAAAAATATCCGATGGAATTCATTCATGTATGTTACGAAAATTTTAATTAAATAAAAAGAAATCTTACAGGGAAACTGGCGGCGCAGCGGTCGGATCGCTGAATATTGGTTTCATGAATTTGTAACATGCATAACAGACGTCCGTCCCTCATGCAGGTAGCCGCAGTATTACCTAAACAAAACAAAAAAATTAACGGGATTAAGAAATTGTGAGGTCTTATTAATGGCTAGACACCCAATAAAATAAAATGAAATCTTTAATTAATCAAAATACGGACATGGGAATAAATAACAGGAATCTCAGCGATGAGTAAAACGCGTACAAGAACATGTAAAAACAGAAGGCGAAAAATTCTCTTTTGCAGAAGAAAATGTGTGGGGGGGGGGAGTAGCCTCTCAAAATAAGAGAAGTAAATAAAGATAAGATACGTGGAAGTACAGGAACAGAGGCATAGAAATTAATATTTATTCAGTGCAAAATCTAGTAAATAAATGAACCTAAACTGTTGAGGTCAGTTTTAATCAACAGTTCGTGATCATTCATGGAAAACTTTCTTAAACTGACGTTTGGTCTTCTTCACAGAGTATGGAATGTACAGGGAGGAAATGAAAGAGTGGTAGAATGCAGTGTCCCTCTCTTTTTTAGTTAACTACTTCGATCTACATGTCATGTGGAAGCGAAAAGAAAATCGAATTGTTCACAGAATATCGAATGTACAGGGAGGAAATGAGTCTGACGCGCAGAACGGAACGACAATTCATTCAAAACACACAAGGAAACAAGAACGCAGGGTCGACAGAGGATGAGGAAATCATTAGAATTGACAATGGCATGGAAATGAATTCATAACAGGTTCGAAAAGAGTCAAAAAAAGGGCGTGAATTCGGTACCAAACGCCAGTAACGAAGTGCATTTCAATGCAGCTTTTATGTGCGTCACGCAGAAGTAAAGAATGAACACAGTGTCCCTTATCTGTTCAGTGTTTCTTTCAGATGCAAACATAGTGGAAAAAGAAGTAAATGAATGCAGTTTCTTTCTGAGAAAAAAAGGAATGAAAATAAAGTCTGTTCAAGGAAATAAACTTTTAAATAATTAGTGGAAAATGCTTACACCACCTTTGAAAGTGGAATGAAAAGTTGAAATATGTTATCAGATATTGTTCCAATTCAACGGTGAGAGAGCTATGACAGTTACATCAAACTGTTAGTAAAGCTGTGTAAGGATCTTAAGTTTTACTAACGTTTATTTTATTTTAAATCTTTACTATCACTTCTTATTTTCTACTTCCGGCCAGAATTATAAGCGTGAAGGAGTTTATGCAAAGTTGTCTGGCGAACGCCAAGTATTTAAGTGTGGCCTTTTTGCCAAGCAGGAGAGAGGAAGCCGTGAGTTCGAAGCAGGCCGCTTACCTTAGAAGTTACGCAGTTGCTACTTTGCCTTCCAGGCCAGAGGTTTTAATCCTCTTGATAAATTAAACGTATTGTAGTGTTCACAGTCTCTGTGCTACATACGCTTCCTGTTATTATAAGGCAAATCTTATTCTAAAGTTAAATTAGAGTTTAGTTTTATTTTGATATCTTTTAAGTTAGACCCCGAGTGGAGGGTCATTGTATTCCGAAGTACGGAAGTCATTGTATATAAAGAAAAAATAAAGGGTTTTGTATACCCTTCGTCTGTATCCTGTCTACTTACTACAATTAGTGAACATAGCTTTAGTAAGCTCTCTGTTCTAGTCAGGTCATTGTATGTTTCCGAAGAAGGTAAGAAGAAACATTGAACCTGATAGTGGCGCCCGACGAAGAATAACCATGGCCGAGTTTCAAGAAGAACCTGTGCTGCCTGCAGAAACAGCTCACAATCCAGAAATGCCAGCTGCCGCCCTGGAAGGATTTGGGTATATTGTCCAGACCATGCGCGCTTCGATGAAACCAGAAGCAACGTTTAATGGAAACTCACAGGTAACCAGTTTTTTGGAAAAATTGGATGACCACTTCATGCTCTACCCCGTGCACGAGTTTCAAAAAGTTACCTTAGCTACCAGCGCTTTGAGGGGCCAAGCGCTTAACTGGTTCAAATGTATCGGCAGAAGTCTCTTGGGTCAAGCAGGAAGTCCCACCTATACCTACGAAAATTTCAAGACTGCCCTACTAAAAGCCTTCTCTGTTGTAAGGGATCGTGCGAAATTAGAAACAGAACTTTTCAGTATATATCAACAAAGAATCGAAAACCTCTCGAGCTTTATTTTAAGAAAAATTCACGTTTTCAAGCTCTTGTATGGAAACCGTCCGGATCCTGAAATAATTCAAGTGATTTTGCCGAGGTTACTACCCCAAGTGCAAGACTTTATTGAATTGAGAAATCCGACTACACTGGAAAAATTATTTGAGCTAGCAATCCAGTTTGAAAGTAGAAGAACGGCGGACGTCGAAAGAAGACGCCAATATCAACAGCGAAACCAATTTGGTACGCCAAGACTACAGCAAACTCAAGCACATGGCTACGGAGAAAAAGCGAATCAGTGGGCAAGGAAACCCGAGCATTCAAAAACAGCCGGCGAACGTCGACAGTTCAATAGCAACCCAGGAAAAAAGTCTCAAGGCCAGGGGAAAAAGAAGGAAAGCACGGAAAGGAAAAATACTTTAAACTAAAACGGATTTCTGCTGGCGAGAGGGTGCGGAAATCCGAAGGCCACGAAAACCCCTCTTCCTACAAGTTAAATACAGTAATGGTGAAAAATTTAACTCTTCCGAAGATTGAAGTCTTGGTAAATAATATCCCGGCCACCGCACTCCTGGATACCGGCGCGCAGTGTTCCTGTGTGGCAGAAGTCTTTTTTAGAAAGTATTTTCGCAAATACCGCATATATAATGCGGATAATACAACAGTATTAGCGGCGCAAGGAGAACAATGTAAGTGCGTAGGTAAAGTACCTTTGTACATCCGTATCAAGGACGAACAAGTAAAGGTGATGTTTTTTATAGTAAAGAATTTGCAAGCACACTTAATACTAGGAATAGACTTTCTTTCAGACGCACAAGCTACACTGGATTTTAATGAAGCGTCTCTTAAACTGACGATGAAACCAGTGCGTGTAGAAAAGGTTGAACCGCCAAGGGTAAATCTCGACCACCTGCCTAATGACGAGCAAGATAGAATCCGACAAGTGGTAAGTGAATTTGCTTCCTTATTTAGTGATATTCCAGGATTTACCCAGGTTACTAACCATAGTATTGACACCGGAGATGCATTGCCGGTTCGTCAAAAACCATACCGGTATGATAAGAATAAGGAAAAAATTATAGAATGGCATATTACCGATATGCTACGTAAAAAGATCGTAACGCCTATCTCAAGTAGTTATGCTAGTCCGGTGGTTTTATGTAAGAAAAATAATGATTATCCTTTGGAGCATCCAAAAAGGTGGAGATTCGCTATTGATTACCGTAAATTAAATTCCATAACGAAATATCCGGTATATCCGTTACCGATTATAGAAGAAATTTTAAGGAACATAAAATCAACCAAATTTATGACAACTTTAGACTTAACGAATGGTTATTTTCAAATAGGGATCAGGCCTGAGGACGTGCCTAAGACTGCTTTTATAACCAAGTCTGGCACTTATGCATTTTTGCGAATGCCGTTTGGCCTTTCAGGCGCCCCAGCAACATTTCAGCGATGCATGGACATTGTGTTAAGACCTGTTCTCGGAAAGTCCACATTTATCTATTTAGACGATATCATTATTACTAGTGATAATCTAGACCAACATGTACAGGATTTAAGACAGGTGTTTTCTTTATTAAATGAGGCCGGTCTAAAAGTTAATGTCGAAAAATGCAAATTTGCAGCCCCTGAATTAAAATATTTAGGTTACAAAATATCGCAAAAAGGGATCGAGACAGATGAATCAAAAATAATCGCTGTACAAAAGTATCCGACTCCAAACACGGCAAAGAAGCTCTCTTCTTTTCTAGGACTTTGTTCATATTATAGGTCCTTTATAAAAGATTTTGCGGCTATCGCTGAGCCATTGTTAAAATTAAAAAGGAAAAAGGCAAGATTCTCGTGGACGGCCGAAGCCAATAGTGCTTTCGAAAAATTAAAACAAGCATTAACGCAAGCCCCTGTGTTGAAATTTCCTGAAAAGGATGAAAATTTAGAAATTTCAGCGGATGCTTCGGATTATGCGGTAGGAGCGGTACTTTCGCAAAATCAGCAGCCAGTAGCATTTTTTAGCCGAACTTTAAATCAAACACAAAGAAACTATTCCGCGACCGAGAGAGAGGCACTTGCAGTTCTGTTAGCAGTGCAAAAGTTCCGAGTCTATTTTGGAAAGGCGCCGATAACAGTATATTCTGATCATGCGGCGGTAACTAGATTGTACTCTGGAAAAAATTTATCCCCAAGGTTAATAAGATGGGCACTCAAGCTGCAAGAATATAATCTGGTAATCAAGCATACCCCCGGAAAGGAAAATATCGTAGCAGATGCCCTGTCACGAATTAAATTAGACGAACAGGGTAATACCGTAAAAGTTGCAATGCTGACAGCGTGTACAATAAATTCCCGAGAAACTGTAATAACCGAACTGGGTAAGGATCCTGAGTTTGGAAGTATTTATGAGTATTTGAAGGATCCTGAAAATTTTAGCCACCAAGATATTGTGGCGATAAGAAATAGGGCGGCCCATTACGAACTAATAGATGGTCTATTATTTTATACAAAAACTACGAATTCCAACAACGAATTTCGACCTGTTATCCCAGCTAGTCTTAGATTAAATATCCTGCAAGAGCTCCATGACAGCCCTTTAGCTTCTCATGCTGGTATTCGAAAAACTACTCAACGCGTACGCGAGGCAGTCTACTTTCCTGAACTGCAAAAGTTAACAAGGGCGTATGTCCAGTCCTGCCCAACATGTCAAGCCGTTAATTATATTAATTTCCGCCCGGCCGGGTTTCTAAATAGTATTAAATCCGAATTTCCAAATGAAATAATCGGCATCGATTTATTGGGCCCTTTCCCAAAAAGTCAGTTAAACAAAAGTCGCTATCTCCTTGTTATAGTTGATCATTTTAGTAAATGGACCGAAATTGTTCCCTTAAAACGAGCCTCCGCGAAATTAGTTACCGATTCTATTTTAAATAAATATATTTTAAAATACGGGGCGCCCCTAAAAGTTATATCGGATAATGGTCCTCAATTTGTAAGTAATATATTTGAAGACATGTGCCAAAAACTGGGCATACGTCATTTAAAAATGGTCCCGTATCGGCCGCAATCAAATATAGCGGAACGGGTCAACAGAAATATAGTGAAAATTATCCGTAGTTATGTTAAAAATTTTCATAAAAGCTGGGATAACTATGTCAATGAATTTGCTTTCGCCCTTAGGACCGCAAAACATGATACAACGGGAAAAACTCCTGCTGAGTTATTTCTAGGCAGAAAGATTATAACACCGTTAGATAAACTATTTTATGTGCAACAAAGAGCCCCAGAATTTAAAATGGGTGATATAGAAAAACTAATAAAAGAAGCAAAAAAGAATACAGAAGTAGCACAAAGAAAACAAAAATTGTATTATGACTTGAAACGACGGGGAGTAACTTATAAAGTAGGGGATGAAGTACTAAAAATTAAGCATTCACTTTCTTCAGCACCAGAAGATAAAACTGCCAAATTTTTCCCACGCTTTGAAGGACCATATGTTATAGAAAAAATAACTCACGCTGTTGTAGTATTAAAGGCAAGAAATGGTGAAACCTGTTCCGCAAACATTGACCAGATAAAACCATTCTATGACCGTAATAAAATGCAAATCTTTTCAGATCTTTTGCAGGATCCGGTACGGCAGACACCGCAGGTACAAGTTCCAGAGGTGGGAAAACGACAAGTACAAGGGCAAGCCAATGAGAGACAGAAGCAAGTGAAAAGAAAATTGCCCCGCGGAAAAATTGAAGGTACAAAGAAAAAGAAGCCGTTCCACCGTCCAAAAAACAGAGTTCACGAACACCCCCAGAATGAAGAAGGGAGAAGGACGACGTATGTGGAAAAGACCGGGAGAAAGGACGGCAACTATAACCCGGCTGTGAAACGGAAGATTGACTCATCCGACAGAACTCTCCGCAGCAAAAGTCGCCGAACTGCGGAAGGGCCATCAGCGGCGGAGGAAAAAGTACAAGAAAAATTTGAACGGCCAACAACGAGGTCCAAGCAGGATCACGACAGAAGTTTCCCGGTTCCACCAAGACCAGCTGCCTTCAAACGGCCAAGACCACAAGCAGAGGACAGAAGGAAGATGTTCAAGGGTGGCCGTAGTGGTGAAAAACGGAAGCTTCCAGAGGAAAGCACTGAAGGGCGAGCCCGTACAAGAAGGAGGATCAACCAAGCTACGGTTTGCAGCACCTTTAAAGACTGGGCCCAGAAAAGGATGTCTGAATATTACAAAGATAAGTAAAATTTTGTGTTACTTTACAAACTTAAGTTAATCTTTCATTCTTACTGCAAGTGGCAGATTTGAAGAAGTTTTACCTCATGCGAGGTCTACCTTTATCGCCAACAGGGCGAGAAATGAGTTGTGACCGATTTTCTTATTATGTTTTTCAATTACTCGCGCGTAAAACTAAAGTTGATGTATAATAGCGTTGTATAAAGACTTAAATATTGTAAAAAGTTATTGTATAAATTTTATTTAAAACATTCTAACAAGAAAGAAGTTTTAGTCTGAAAGACTTTTTGAAATGTAGTATTATTTCAATGTAGAAAGAATTGGCACTTGCTTTGAAAAGAATAGAAGTTAACAATGTACTACTAATGTATGTTTTCAAATGTGTAAAATTAACGGCATCTTGATATGTTCTTGTATACATGTGAACTGTTATTTTGAATGTTTAGAAATAACGTGATATGGTAAAAGTGAAAGTAATGTTAAAAAATTTGTTATTCGTGTGACTGTAAAGATTAAATCATGGTGAATATGTGTTAAAGGTTGAATGATGTAGTTAGGCTCTCTGACGCTACACTTTAGAGTTAGCCACTTTCAGAATAGTACCTCAGGGTCTAGAGTTGAAATTAGGGTGTGTTAAGAGGTCTCGTATGTTGAATTTTAACACGTTAGTGTTTTGATTGTAGGAGGAAGTGTTGAACACATAGACAGAAACACATTCGTGTTTGGTGTTTTTACAACACATGTCAGAGAGCACGGGGAGAGATAATTAAAACTAGTCATGAATGAAATAAGAATGTTAAGAAAAGTATATTCTATATGTTATTTGCAATGTCATTCTGTAACATTTCATTAAACTAGTTTTCTTCCAGATCTCTGGAAGGAACCAGAATTGAATAAAGCTCCTGTTTTGATGCAGTACAGATGAAAAAGAAAAAAGATTGTTGTATATTCCGGGAGCTGCTATTGTAACAAATTTCTTTCTTTTAAAATTTTCTAGTTTCTAGCTAAGTTATGTTTGTAAAAGTTTGGCCTCGCGTTAGTTTCTAGAGCTAAAAGTTTTCAACAAGGTCGTTTTAGACCTCAGTTTCAAACTAATTAACTCTGGCGGGAAGTATGTAAGGATCTTAAGTTTTACTAACGTTTATTTTTATTTTAAATCTTTACTATCACTTCTTATTTTCTACTTCCGGCCAGAATTATAAGCGTGAAGGAGTTTATGCAAAGTTGTCTGGCGAACGCCAAGTATTTAAGTGTGGCCTTTTTGCCAAGCAGGAGAGAGGAAGCCGTGAGTTCGAAGCAGGCCGCTTACCTTAGAAGTTACGCAGTTGCTACTTTGCCTTCCAGGCCAGAGGTTTTAATCCTCTTGATAAATTAAACGTATTGTAGTGTTCACAGTCTCTGTGCTACATACGCTTCCTGTTATTATAAGGCAAATCTTATTCTAAAGTTAAATTAGAGTTTAGTTTTATTTTGATATCTTTTAAGTTAGACCCCGAGTGGAGGGTCATTGTATTCCGAAGTACGGAAGTCATTGTATATAAAGAAAAAATAAAGGGTTTTGTATACCCTTCGTCTGTATCCTGTCTACTTACTACAATTAGTGAACATAGCTTTAGTAAGCTCTCTGTTCTAGTCAGGTCATTGTATGTTTCCGAAGAAGGTAAGAAGAAACATTGAACCTGATAGCTGAACTGTTGAAAGGAATTGTTAGAAAAGCAAATTCAACAAATGTAAATCGAGTTGAATAAATGTGAATGTTCTTTCCGAAACTGTAACGGTAGCACTCAGAAAGAGTTGTGCTTGCTATAATTTTTGAAATGGAATCGAAATTTTTATGAGAATAAAGAGTTGTAGAAGCAGTGTATCACAAAACGTTTTGGAATTGCCGCAACTTGTTTTTGGAATATAGGGATCGCATAGACCGCAGTGCGGCGAAGCCGCAGTGAGGTGATGGCGATGAGTCGGTTTAGGCAAAGTCCCCGGTTTGTGTGTTTGGCCCCCCTCCTGGTGCGCGCCGAAGGCGCGCACATAGTCTTCCCGCAGGGGCCAAACACGCTAACCGGGGACTTTGCCTAAAAAAAGGAATGAAAATAGTATAGTTCCGTTTTTTGACACTAGGTGGCGCCACGACATACCAAGGAAATCCCAGAGGAGCAGCTATTACGCCTCCCAACAACAATCTTTATTCCTTTTTGGATCTTCCTGCGTGTTGGCTGCTGTTTGACGTCGCTCCTGTGGTGTTGCTGTTAGTAAGTATTCTAGTAAGTATTTTTTCAATACTTTCTTGCCTACTTAGTGCCCTGTATTAGTGATATTATGTCTGCTAATATGTCTTCAGTTACAGGTGAGTCTCCCGACCACATTGTAGACGTACCCCCACGTCCTACGAAGAGAATGGTGAAGAGAGAAGTGCCCCCGGACGGAAACCGAGCATGGCTATTTGTGTTTATAGCCTACCTCCCGTCGGTTGTAGTTTCGGGGCTTCCTCCGTGCTTTGGCCCAATAAAGGCTGCAATTACGGAGGAGTTTCCAGACACTTCGCAGAGTACCCTTGGCCAATTTCCATCTTTGGTCAGTAACTTGAGTCTTTTGCTGTCGCCCATAGCTACTCTTGTGGTACTGAAATGTGGTCCTCGTTTGAGTCTTTTTTCTAGGAGGACTTTTTTCTGTAATTGGACTAGGTTTAAGTTGTTTTGCTAAATGTGCTGGCTTCCTAGTTTTCAGTTACGGAGTTGTGGTCGGGATCGGTTCCAGTTTAATAGTTGCAAGTTTGCTCTCCCAAATTGCAGCTTTGTTTACCTCTCGCAAGCCTTTAGCTTTTGCCTTGTATATGTGCGGAGAGTGTACGGGGGCATTTGTGGTTCCTTTTTTAATCGATTTTCTTTTAGGTGAGTACGGGTGGCGCATGGTATTTTTTGTTTTATGTGTTTTGAATGTGCTCACCTGTTTGGCTGCTGCTGCGTTCGAGAAGCCCGAATTTCATTTTGTCGAAATTTCCGAGGAAGTGGAAATTAAGAATCCTACGGAAGAAGAAAGGCCAGAAATGGTTGTTCCTATTCCCGAGGTTCCAATTTCAAGCTCCTTGAAATTATGGCATAATATCAGGGACTCAACAGTGTTGACGCTCCTGAAGAAATGGGAGTTGTGGTTGATGATGGTGGCTATTGCTTCTCACGGATTTGGCAGTGAAGGCTTGAAGTCCATTTTTGAGAATGGCCTGAAGGAACAGGAGTTCCCGATAGGACATACGTACTGCTTCTTGATGACGGTGTTTGTTCGATTCACATACGGCTTGTTTAGTGGGCAGTCTCGGATTCCAAGGAACCTGGAATACTTCCTATCGTTTTTGGCCAATGTTGGTGGCGCTATTTTAATGCTTGGCGTAGGTTGCGAGACAGTGGCTCACTATCTGGTCGTTTTGTGTCTAATGGCTATCGGCAATGGGATTTGGGGAGTTCTGACACCCGTCGTTATCGGCGAGAACGTAGGTTCTATCCCCAAAGCTTTCGTTTGGATCAAATGTATCCGGGGAATTCTGGCTCTCCTCTTCCCATTGTTGAAAGACCATGTGAAGGAAGACCGTGGTCAAGAGGTGGTGGACGCGATGAGTGCTGCGCTGGCAAGTTCGGCGGCAATAGTTTCACTTCTCTTTTTTCTGTTTAAGACATTGGGGAAGTGTTACCGATCAGCAACCGCAACTTCCACCCGATTGTAAATTTTTTTGTAATTTAGTATGTAATTTTCTTAAAGTGTTTTCATGTGTAATTTCTTGTATATATGTATATTTTGATGCTTAACTAATTTAGTTATCAGCGTATTTTTTTAATTGATTGTACATTTTCTTGTTTAACGCGAAACTTTTAAAGTTTTGAGTGTTTTTTTTTAATTGATTGTATATTTTATGTGAACTTGACAAGCGTCAGACTTGCTTTGATCGCTTATTATTTTAGTGCTTAATATGTTTTAAAAAATTGCATGCTTTCTTGTTTAACGCGAAACTTTTAAAGTTTTCAGTTTTTGTTTTTATAGTATAAATTTATGCATAATGATTGAACAGACTGGTTGCATGGGGTTTTCGTGGTTTCCCTCATGTGTCACGTAAATGCGGACCAGTTTTTTCAAGTCATTTTTGTATTTTATGTGAGAAGTCCTCCACGAAGGCATAAAATAAAGTTGAATGTAAATGAACACAAATAAATAAAACTGAAAACAAGCATGTTACAGGGAGGGAGACACAAATGCACAAATTCAATAAATATTTAAATAGGAATTTAACTGAATATACACACATCTATATAAACACATGCTACACACATTATAATTTTGAAATTAAAAGAACATAAATAAAGTAGAAATATACATATAAAGAACATGCAACAGGGAGGGAAACACGTATGTAAAATGTAAGGCTACTTTCACAGCACATACTCGGGATTTCATAGCTGCACTTGCACTCATTCAATAAATATTTAAATAGAAATTAAATTGAATACACACACATCTATATGAACACATTAATTGTTAGAAGGAGTTACATTAATTGTTAGTATTGTTGGAGTTAAATTAATTGTTACATTAATTGTTAGTATTATTGGAGTTACATTAATTGTTAGAAGGATTGTTAGAAGGAGGGAAACGCATATGTGATATGTAAGGCTACTATCACAGATTTTCGGGATTTCACACATGCAATAAATCAATAAATATTTCAATAGAAATTTAATCAAACACAAAAAACACATCTATATACATGCTCTCTCTCTCTCTCTCACTCACTCACTCTCTCTCTCTCTCTCTCTATCTATCTATCTATCTATCTATCTGTCTATCTATCTATCTAACTCTATCTACCTATCTATCTGTGTCTGTCTATCTATCTGTCTGTCTATCTATCTATCTAACTCTATCTATCTATCTGTCTGTCTCTCTCTATCTATCTGTCTGTCTATCTATATAACTCTATCTATCTATCTGTCTAATTCCAGCTATCTATCTGTCTGTCTGTCTATCTATCTATCTATCTGTCTGTCTAACTATCTATCTATCTATGTATCTGTCTGTCTATCTATCTATCTATGTATCTGTCTGTCTATCTATCTATCTATCTATCTGTCTGTCTATCTCTCTCTCTCTCTATATATATATATATGTCTGTCTATCTATATATCTATCTATCTATCTAACTCTATCTATCTGTCTATCTATCTATCTAACTCTATCTATCTGTCTATGTATCTATCTGTCTGTCTGTCTATCTATCTATCTATCTCTATCTATCTACCTATCTATCTGTCTATCTATCTATCTATCTATCTATCTATTTTTATTCGAACTTGTGAAAACTACTGAATATGCATATGTTGTAATTTTCGCTCTCACAACTTTTCTTATCATTATATATACATATTTGTATGTATATATTATGATCTAGTTGATGAAAAAACTGTAAGGAACATTTGGAGAATCCTATTCTAGAGATTACATGTTATGCAAAGTTCAAACTATGTTAAAACAACAAATTGCACTCGAAAAAAAAACCCTACATATTACAGAAGGACAACTGCACAGCAACTCAAAATAGGTAGGCGAAAAAATCGTTGGACAGGCCTTGTGAAAACTACTGAATATGCATATGTTGTAATTTTCGCTCTCACAACTTTCCTTATCATAATATATACATATTTGTATGTATATATTATGATCTAGTTGATGAAAAAACTGTAAGGAACATTTGGAGAATCCTATTCTAGAGATTACATGTTATGCAAAGTTCAATCTATGTTAAAACAACAAATTGCACTCGAAAAAAAAACCCTACATATTACAGAAGGACAACTGCACAGCAAACTCAAAATAGGTAGGCGAAAAAATCGTTGGACAGGTCCATTGAGACTGTAATTGGCTTTCCTAGTATGAAATGTAAGTAAAAGTTTGAAATTAATTATTTTTATTTATTATTAACGATGTCTCAAATGATCTGTCCCTTTTCCCAACATGGCCTGCGCGTCAGAAAACACAGAAGTGAACTTAAAAAGTTAGAAAACAGTATTTTAGATTATAAACAGTATTTTAAGGGACTAGCCCGTAAGCGCAAAAAATAAAAACTTTATTCTATTGAAAAAAGAAAAAAAAAGAAGAGAATGAGGGGTCCCGTAAAGACCAAAAAGCTCAGCATTCGTGATGAAAATGAATGAACAAAAGAGCCACATACCTGCGTCCTTACACGTTTGGTTTCCAAAATTAAATTGAGCGAAAACGTGTTAAAAGGTTGCCAGAAAGTAACGAAGTCGCCTTAGGAGTGCTACCAGAATTTAAAAACAGTCACGTGGAAGCGCCATTGAAATGAAAAAGGAATTTGAAATATGTATGTATTTAAAATAAAGTAAGTAAAAATATACATACATAAGAATATTACTGTAATGAACTGTTAGTTATGAAAAAGAAAATGATACTCAAAAGAAGTGTTAGGTGTTAAACAAAAATTATAAGCAAAAAACTGTGATGAAACCTAATCAGGTATGTAACGAAAATTTAAATTAAAAAAAATATGAACCGAAATGAATTATCCTAAAAAATATCCGATGGAATTCATTCATGTATGTTACGAAAATTTTAATTAAATAAAAAGAAATCTTACAGGGAAACTGGCGGCGCAGCGGTCGGATCGCTGAATATTGGTTTCATAAATTTGTAACATGCATAACAGACGTCCGTCCCTCATGCAGGTAGCCGCAGTATTACCTAAACAAAACAAAAAAATTAACGGGATTAAGAAATTGTGAGGTCTTATTAATGGCTAGACACCCAATAAAATAAAATGAAATCTTTAATTAATCAAAATACGGACATGGGAATAAATAACAGGAATCTCAGCGATGAGTAAAACGCGTACAAGAACATGTAAAAACAGAAGGCGAAAAATTCACTTTTGCAGAAGAAAATGTGTGTGTGGGGGGGGGAGTAGCCTCACAAAATAAGAGAAGTAAATAAAGATAAGATACGTGGAAGTACAGGAACAGAGGCATAGAAATTAATATTTATTCAGTGCAAAATCTAGTAAATAAATGAACCTAAACTGTTGAGGTCAGTTTTAATCAACAGTTCGTGATCATTCATGGAAAACTTTCTTAAACTGACGTTTGGTCTTCTTCACAGAGTATGGAATGTACAGGGAGGAAATGAAAGAGTGGTAGAATGCAGTGTCCCTCTCTTTTTTAGTTAACTACTTCGATCTACATGTCATGTGGAAGCGAAAAGAAAATCGAATTGTTCACAGAATATCGAATGTACAGGGAGGAAATGAGTCTGACGCGCAGAACTGAACGACAATTCATTCAAAACACACAACGAAACAAGTACGCAGGGTCGACAGAGGATGAGGAAATCATTAGAATTGACAATGGCATGGAAATGAATTCATAACAGGTTCGAAAAGAGTTACAAAAAGGGCGTGAATTCGGTACCAAACGCCAGTAACGAAGCGCATTTCCATGCAGCTTTTATGTGCGTCACGCAGAAGTAAAGAATGAACACAGTGTCCCTTATCTGTTCAGGGTTTCTTTCAGATGCAAACATAGTGGAAAAAGAAGTAAATGAATGCAGTTTCTTTCTGAGAAAAAAAGGAATGAAAATAAAGTCTGTTCAAGGAAATAAACTTTTAAATAATTAGTGGAAAATGCTTACACCACCTTTGAAAGTGGAATGAAAAGTTGAAATATTTTATCAGATATTGTTCCAATTGAACGGTGAGAGAGCTATGAGAGTTACATCAAACTGTTAGTAAAGCTGAACTGTTGAAAGGAATTGTTAGAAAAGCAAATTCAACAAATGTAAATCGAGTTGAATAAATGTGAATGTTCTTTCGGAAACTGTAACGGGAGCACTCAGAAAGAGTTGTGCTTGCTATAATTTTTGAAATGGAATCGAAATTTTTATGAGAATAAAGAGTTGTAGAAGCAGTGTATCACAAAACGTTTTGGAATTGCCGTAACTTGTTTTTGGAATATAGGGATCGCATAGACCGCAGTGCGGCGAAGCCGCAGTGAGGTGATGGCGATCAGTCGGTTTAGGCAAAGTCCCCGGTTTGTGTGTTTGGCCCCCCTCCTGGTGCGCGCCGAAGGCGCGCACATAGTCTCCCCGCAGGGGCCAAACACGCTAACCGGGGACTTTGCCTAAAAAAAGGAATGAAAATAGTATAGTTCCGTTTTTTGACACTAGGTGGCGCCACGACATACCAAGGAAATCCCAGAGGAGCAGCTATTACGCCTCCCAACAACAATCTTTATTCCTTTTTGGATCTTCCTGCGTGTTGGCTGCTGTTTGACGTCGCTCCTGTGGTGTTGCTGTTAGTAAGTATTCTAGTAAGTATTTTTTCAATACTTTCTTGCCTACTTAGTGCCCTGTATTAGTGATATTATGTCTGCTAATATGTCTTCAGTTACAGGTGAGTCTCCCGACCACATTGTAGACGTACCCCCACGTCCTACGAAGAGAATGGTGAAGAGAGAAGTGCCCCCGGACGGAAAACGAGCATGGCTATTTGTGTTTATAGCCTACCTCCCGTCGGTTGTAGTCTCGGGGCTTCCTCCGTGCTTTGGCCCAATAAAGGCTGCAATTACGGAGGAGTTTCCAGACACTTCGCAGAGTACCCTTGGCCAATTTCCATCTTTGGTCAGTAACTTGAGTCTTTTGCTGTCACCCATAGCTACTCTTGTGGTACTGAAATGTGGTCCTCGTTTGAGTCTTTTTCTAGGAGGACTTTTTTCTGCAATTGGACTAGGTTTAAGTTGTTTTGCTAAATGTGCTGGCTTCCTAGTTTTCAGTTACGGAGTTGTGGTCGGGATCGGTTCCAGTTTAATAGTTGCAAGTTTGCTCTCCCAAATTGCAGCTTTGTTTACCTCCCGCAAGCCTTTAGCTTTTGCCTTGTATATGTGCGGAGAGTGTACGGGGGCATTTGTGCTTCCTTTTTTAATCGATTTTCTTTTAGGTGAGTACGGGTGGCGCATGGTATTTTTTGTTTTATGTGTTTTGAATGTGCCCACCTGTTTGGCTGCTGCTGCGTTCGAGAGGCCCGAATTTTATTTTGTCGAAATTTCCGAGGAAGTGGAAATTAAGAATCCTACGGAAGAAGAAAGGCCAGAAATGGTTGTTCCTATTCCCGAGGTTCCAATTTCAAGCTCCTTGAAATTATGGCATAATATCAGGGACTCAACAGGGTTGACGCTCCTGAAGAAATGGGAGTTGTGGTTGATGTTGGTGGCTATTGCTTCTCACGGATTTGGCAGTGCAGGCTTGAAGTCCATTTTTGAGAATGGCCTGAAGGAACACGAGTTCCCGATAGGACATACGTACTGCTTCTTGATGACGGTGTTTGTTCGATTCACATACGGCTTGTTTAGTGGGCAGTCTCGGATTCCAAGGAACTTGGAATACTTCCTATCGTCCTTGGCCAATGTTGGTGGCGCTATTTTAATGCTGGGCGTAGGTTGCGAGACAGTGGCTCACTATCTGGTCGTTTTGTGTCTAATGGCTATCGGCAATGGGATTTGGGGAGTTCTGACACCCGTCGTTATCGGCGAGAACGTAGGTTCTATCCCCAAAGCTTTCGCTTGGATCAAATGTATCCGGGGAATTCTGGCTCTCCTCTTCCCATTGTTGAAAGACCATGTGAAGGAAGACCGTGGTCAAGAGGTGGTGGACGCGATGAGTGCTGCGCTGGCAAGTTCGGCGGCAATAGTTTCACTTCTCTTTTTTTCTGTTTAAGACATTGGGGAAGTGTAACCGATCAGCAACCGCAACTTCCACCGGATTGTAAATTTTTTTGTAATTTAGTATGTAATTTTCTTAAAGTGTTTTCATGTGTAATTTCTTGTATATATGTATATTTTGACGCTTAACTAATTTAGTTATCAGCGTATTTTTTTAATTGATTGTACATTTTCTTGTTTAACGCGAAACTTTTAAAGTTTTGAGTGTTTTTTTTAATTGATTGTATATTTTATGTGAACTTGACAAGCGTCAGACTTGCTTTGATCGCTTATTATTTTAGTGCTTAATATGTTTTAAAAAATTGCATGCTTTCTTGTTTAACGCGAAACTTTTACAGTTTTTGTTTTTATAGTATAAATTTATGCATAATGATTGAACAGACTGGTTGCATGGGGTTTTCGTGGTTTCCCTCATGTGTCACGTAAATGCGGACCAGTTTTTTCAAGTCATTTTTGTATTTTATGTGAGAAGTCCTCCACGAAGGCATAAAATAAAGTTGAATGTAAATGAACACAAATAAATAAAACTGAAAACAAGCATGTTACAGGGAGGGAGACACAAATGCACAAATTCAATAAATATTTAAATAGGAATTTAACTGAATATACACACATCTATATAAACACATGCGACACACATTATAATTTTGAAATTAAAAGAACATAAATAAAGTAGAAATATACATATAAAGAACATGCAACAGGGAGGGAAACACGTATGTAAAATGTAAGGCTACTTTCACAGCACATACTCGGGATTTCATAGCTGCACTTGCACTCATTCAATAAATATTTAAATAGAAATTAAATTGAATACACACACATCTATATGAACACATTAATTGCTAGAAGGAGTTACATTAATTGTTAGTATTATTGGAGTTAAATTAATTGTTACATTAATTGTTAGTATTATTGGAGTTAAATTAATTGTTACATTAATTGTTAGTATTATTGGAGTTACATTAATTGTTACATTAATTGTTAGTATTATTGGAGTTACATTAATTGTTAGAAGGATTGTTAGAAGGAGGGAAACGCATATGTGATATGTAAGGCTACTATCACAGATTTTCGGGATTTCACACATGCAATAAATCAATAAATATTTCAATAGAAATTTAATCAAACACAAAAAACACATCTATATACATGCTCTCTCTCTCTCTCACTCACTCACTCTCTCTCTCCCTCACTCACTCACTCTCTCTCTCTCTCTATCTATCTATCTATATATCTATCTATCTGTCTATCTATCTATCTAACTCTATCTATCTATCTGTCTGTCTCTCTCTATCTATCTGTCTGTCTATCTATATAACTCTATCTATCTATCTGTCTGTCTAACTCTAGCTATCTATCTGTCTGTCTGTCTATCTATCTATCTGTCTGTCTAACTATCTATCTATCTATGTATCTGTCTGTCTATCTATCTATCTATCTGTCTGTCTATCTAACTCTATCTATCTATCTGTCTGTCTATCTCTCTCTCTCTCTCTATATATATATATATATATATGTCTGTCTATCTATCTATCTAACTCTATCTATCTGTCTATCTATCTATCTAACTCTATCTATCTGTCTATCTATCTATCTGTCTGTCTGTCTATCTATCTATCTCTATCTATCTATCTACCTATCTATCTATCTGTCTATTTATCTATCTATCTATCTGTTTTTATTCGAACTTGTGAAAACTACTGAATATGCATATGTTGTAATTTTCGCTCTCACAACTTTTCTTATCATTATATATACATATTTGTATGTATATATTATGATCTAGTTGATGAAAAAACTGTAAGGAACATTTGGAGAATCCTATTCTAGAGATTACATGTTATGCAAAGTTCAATCTATGTTAAAACAACAAATTGCACTCGAAAAAAAGAAACCCTACATATTACAGAAGGACAACTGCACAGCAACTCAAAATAGGTAGGCGAAAAAATCGTTGGACAGGCCTTGTGAAAACTACTGAATATGCATATGTTGTAATTTTCGCTCTCACAACTTTCCTTATCATAATATATACATATTTGTATGTATATATTATGATCTAGTTGATGAAAAAACTGTAAGGAACATTTGGAGAATCCTATTCTAGAGATTACATGTTATGCAAAGTTCAATCTATGTTAAAACAACAAATTGCACTCGAAAAAAAGAAACCCTACATATTACAGAAGGACAACTGCACAGCAAACTCAAAATAGGTAGGCGAAAAAATCGTTGGACATGTCCATTGAGACTGTAATTGGCTTTCCTAGTATGAAATGTAAGTAAAAGTTTGAAATTAATTATTTTTATTTATTATTAACGATGTCTCAAATGATCTGTCCCTTTTCCCAACATGGCCTGCGCGTCAGAAAACACAGAAGTGAACTTAAAAAGTTAGAAAACAGTATTTTAGATTATAAACAGTATTTTAAGGGACTAGCCCGTAAGCGCAAAAAATAAAAACTTTATTCTATTGAAAAAAGAAAAAAAAAGAAGAGAATGAGGGGTCCCGTAAAGACCAAAAAGCTCAGCATTCGTGATGAAAATGAATGAACAAAAGAGCCACATACCTGCGTCCTTACACGTTTGGTTTCCAAAATTAAATTGAGCGAAAACGTGTTAAAAGGTTGCCAGAAAGTAACGAAGTCGCCTTAGGAGTGCTACCAGAATTAAAAAACAGTCACGTGGAAGCGCCATTGAAATGAAAAAGGAATTTGAAATATGTATGTATTTAAAATAAAGTAAGTAAAAATATACATACATAAGAATATTACTGTAATGAACTGTTAGTTATGAAAAAGAAAATGATACTCAAAAGAAGTGTTAGGTGTTAAACAAAAATTATAAGCAAAAAACTGTGATGAAACCTAATCAGGTATGTAACGAAAATTTAAATTAAAAAAAAATATGAACCGAAATGAATTATCCTAAAAAATTTCCGATGGAATTCATTCATGTATGTTACGAAAATTTTAATTAAATAAAAAGAAATCTTACAGGGAAACTGGCGGCGCAGCGGTCGGATCGCTGAATATTGGTTTCATGAATTTGTAACATGCATAACAGACGTCCGTCCTTTATGCAGGTAGCCGCAGTATTACCTAAACAAAACAAAAAAATTAACGGGATTAAGAAATTGTGAGGTCTTATTAATGGCTAGACACCCAATAAAATAAAATGAAATCTTTAATTAATCAAAATACGGACATGGGAATAAATAACAGGAATCTCAGCGATGAGTAAAACGCGTACAAGAACATGTAAAAACAGAAGGCGAAAAATTCTCTTTTGCAGAAGAAAATGTGTGTGTGTGTGGGGGGGGAGTAGCCTCACAAAATAAGAAAAATAAATAAAGATAAGATACGTGGAAGTACAGGAACAGAGGCATAGAAATTAATATTTATTCAGTGCAAAATCTAGTAAATAAATGAACCTAAACTGTTGAGGTCAGTTTTAATCAACAGTTCGTGATCATTCATGGAAAACTTTCTTAAACTGACGTTTGGTCTTCTTCACAGAGTATGGAATGTACAGGGAGGAAATGAAAGAGTGGTAGAATGCAGTGTCCCTCTCTTTTTTAGTTAACTACTTCGATCTACATGTCATGTGGAAGCGAAAAGAAAATCGAATTGTTCACAGAATATCGAATGTACAGGGAGGAAATGAGTCTGACGCGCAGAACTGAACGACAATACATTCAAAACACACAAGGAAACAAGTACGCAGGGTCGACAGAGGATGAGGAAATCATTAGAATTGACAATGGCATGGAAATGAATTCATAACAGGTTCGAAAAGAGTTAAAAAAAGGGCGTGAATTCGGTACCAAACGCCAGTAACGAAGCGCATTTCAATGCAGCTTTTATGTGCGTCACGCAGAAGTAAAGAATGAACACAGTGTGCCTTATCTGTTCAGGGTTTCTTTCAGATGCAAACATAGTGGAAAAAGAAGTAAATGAATGCAGTTTCTTTCTGAGAAAAAAAGGAATGAAAATAAAGTCTGTTCAAGGAAATAAACTTTTAAATAATTAGTGGAAAATGCTTACACCACCTTTGAAAGTGGAATGAAAAGTTGAAATATTTTATCAGATATTGTTCCAATTCAACGGTGAGAGAGCTATGAGAGTTACATCAAATTGTTAGTAAAGCTGAACTGTTGAAAGGAATTGTTAGAAAAGCAAATTCAACAAATGTAAATCGAGTTGAATAAATGTGAATGTTCTTTCGGAAACTGTAACGGGAGCACTCAGAAAGAGTTGTGCTTGCTATAATTTTTGAAATGGAATCGAAATTTTTATGAGAATAAAGAGTTGTAGAAGCAGTGTATCACAAAACGTTTTGGAATTGCCGTAACTTGTTTTTGGAATATAGGGATCGCATAGACCGCAGTGCGGCGAAGCCGCAGTGAGGTGATGGCGATCAGTCGGTTTAGGCAAAGTCCCCGGTTTGTGTGTTTGGCCCCCCTCCTGGTGCGCGCCGAAGGCGCGCACATAGTCTCCCCGCAGGGGCCAAACACGCTAACCGGGGACTTTGCCTAAAAAAAGGAATGAAAATAGTATAGTTCCGTTTTTTGACACTAGGTGGCGCCACGACATACCAAGGAAATCCCAGAGGAGCAGCTATTACGCCTCCCAACAACAATCTTTATTCCTTTTTGGATCTTCCTGCGTGTTGGCTGCTGTTTGACGTCGCTCCTGTGGTGTTGCTGTTAGTAAGTATTCTAGTAAGTATTTTTTCAATACTTTCTTGCCTACTTAGTGCCCTGTATTAGTGATATTATGTCTGCTAATATGTCTTCAGTTACAGGTGAGTCTCCCGACCACATTGTAGACGTACCCCCACGTCCTACGAAGAGAATGGTGAAGAGAGAAGTGCCCCCGGACGGAAACCGAGCATGGCTATTTGTGTTTATAGCCTACCTCCCGTCGGTTGTAGTCTCGGGGCTTCCTCCGTGCTTTGGCCCAATAAAGGCTGCAATTACGGAGGAGTTTCCAGACACTTCGCAGAGTACCCTTGGCCAATTTCCATCTTTGGTCAGTAACTTGAGTCTTTTGCTGTCACCCATAGCTACTCTTGTGGTACTGAAATGTGGTCCTCGTTTGAGTCTTTTTCTAGGAGGACTTTTTTCTGCAATTGGACTAGGTTTAAGTTGTTTTGCTAAATGTGCTGGCTTCCTAGTTTTCAGTTACGGAGTTGTGGTCGGGATCGGTTCCAGTTTAATAGTTGCAAGTTTGCTCTCCCAAATTGCAGCTTTGTTTACCTCCCGCAAGCCTTTAGCTTTTGCCTTGTATATGTGCGGAGAGTGTACGGGGGCATTTGTGCTTCCTTTTTTAATCGATTTTCTTTTAGGTGAGTACGGGTGGCGCATGGTATTTTTTGTTTTATGTGTTTTGAATGTGCCCACCTGTTTGGCTGCTGCTGCGTTCGAGAGGCCCGAATTTTATTTTGTCGAAATTTCCGAGGAAGTGGAAATTAAGAATCCTACGGAAGAAGAAAGGCCAGAAATGGTTGTTCCTATTCCCGAGGTTCCAATTTCAAGCTCCTTGAAATTATGGCATAATATCAGGGACTCAACAGGGTTGACGCTCCTGAAGAAATGGGAGTTGTGGTTGATGTTGGTGGCTATTGCTTCTCACGGATTTGGCAGTGCAGGCTTGAAGTCCATTTTTGAGAATGGCCTGAAGGAACACGAGTTCCCGATAGGACATACGTATTGCTTCTTGATGACGGTGTTTGTTCGATTCACATACGGCTTGTTTAGTGGGCAGTCTCGGATTCCAAGGAACTTGGAATACTTCCTATCGTCCTTGGCCAATGTTGGTGGCGCTATTTTAATGCTGGGCGTAGGTTGCGAGACAGTGGCTCACTATCTGGTCGTTTTGTGTCTAATGGCTATCGGCAATGGGATTTGGGGAGTTCTGACACCCGTCGTTATCGGCGAGAACGTAGGTTCTATCCCCAAAGCTTTCGCTTGGATCAAATGTATCCGGGGAATTCTGGCTCTCCTCTTCCCATTGTTGAAAGACCATGTGAAGGAAGACCGTGGTCAAGAGGTGGTGGACGCGATGAGTGCTGCGCTGGCAAGTTCGGCGGCAATAGTTTCACTTCTCTTTTTTTCTGTTTAAGACATTGGGGAAGTGTAACCGATCAGCAACCGCAACTTCCACCGGATTGTAAATTTTTTTGTAATTTAGTATGTAATTTTCTTAAAGTGTTTTCATGTGTAATTTCTTGTATATATGTATATTTTGACGCTTAACTAATTTAGTTATCAGCGTATTTTTTTAATTGATTGTACATTTTCTTGTTTAACGCGAAACTTTTAAAGTTTTGAGTGTTTTTTTTTAATTGATTGTATATTTTATGTGAACTTGACAAGCGTCAGACTTGCTTTGATCGCTTATTATTTTAGTGCTTAATATGTTTTAAAAAATTGCATGCTTTCTTGTTTAACGCGAAACTTTTACAGTTTTTGTTTTTATAGTATAAATTTATGCATAATGATTGAACAGACTGGTTGCATGGGGTTTTCGTGGTTTCCCTCATGTGTCACGTAAATGCGGACCAGTTTTTTCAAGTCATTTTTGTATTTTATGTGAGAAGTCCTCCACGAAGGCATAAAATAAAGTTGAATGTAAATGAACACAAATAAATAAAACTGAAAACAAGCATGTTACAGGGAGGGAGACACAAATGCACAAATTCAATAAATATTTAAATAGGAATTTAACTGAATATACACACATCTATATAAACACATGCTACACACATTATAATTTTGAAATTAAAAGAACATAAATAAAGTAGAAATATACATATAAAGAACATGCAACATGGAGGGAAACACGTATGTAAAATGTAAGGCTACTTTCACAGCACATACTCGGGATTTCATAGCTGCACTTGCACTCATTCAATAAATATTTAAATAGAAATTAAATTGAATACACACACATCTATATGAACACATTAATTGTTAGAAGGAGTTACATTAATTGTTAGTATTATTGGAGTTAAATTAATTGTTACATTAATTGTTAGTATTATTGGAGTTAAATTAATTGTTACATTAATTATTATTGGAATTGGTTACATAAGTATTATTGGAGTTACATTAATTGTTACATTAATTGTTAGTATTATTGGAGTTACATTAATTGTTAGAAGGAGGGAAACGCATATGTGATATGTAAGGCTACTATCACAGATTTTCGGGATTTCACACATGCAATAAATCAATAAATATTTCAATAGAAATTTAATCAAACACAAAAAACACATCTATATACATGCTCTCTCTCTCTCTCTCTCTATCTATCTATCTATCTGTCTATCTATCTATCTAACTCTATCTACCTATCTATCTGTGTCTGTCTATCTATCTGTCTGTCTGTCTATCTATCTATCTAACTCTATCTATCTATCTATCTGTCTGACTCTCTCTATCTGTCTGTCTATCTATATACCTCTATCTATCTATCTATCTATCTGTCTGTCTAACTCTAGCTATCTATCTGTCTGTCTGTCTATCTATCTATCTATCTATCTGTCTGTCTAACTATCTATCTATCTATGTATCTGTCTGTCTATCTAACTCTATCTACCTATCTGTCTGTTTATCACTCTCTCTCTCTCTATATATATATATATATATGTCTGTCTATCTATCTATCTATCTAACTCTATCTATCTGTCTATCTATCTATCTAACTCTATCTATCTGTCTATCTATCTATCTGTCTGTCTGTCTATCTATCTATCTCTATCTATCTATCTATCTGTCTATCTATCTATCTATCTATCTATCTATCTATTTTTATTCGAACTTGTGAAAACTACTGAATATGCATATGTTGTAATTTTCGCTCTCACAAGTTTTATTATCATTATATATACATATTTGTATGTATATATTATGATCTAGTTGATGAAAAAACTGTAAGGAACATTTGGAGAATCCTATTCTAGAGATTACATGTTATGCAAAGTTCAAACTATGTTAAAACAACAAATTGCACTCGAAAAAAAACCCTACATATTACAGAAGGACAACTGCACAGCAACTCAAAATAGGTAGGCGAAAAAATCGTTGGACAGGCCTTGTGAAAACTACTGAATATGCATATGTTGTAATTTTCGCTCTCACAACTTTCCTTATCATAATATATACATATTTGTATGTATATATTATGATCTAGTTGATGAAAAAACTGTAAGGAACATTTGGAGAATCCTATTCTAATGATTACATGTTATGCAAAGTTCAATCTATGTTAAAACAACAAATTGCACTCGAAAAAAAAAACCCTACATATTACAGAAGGACAACTGCACAGCAAACTCAAAATAGGTAGGCGAAAAGTCGTTGGACAGGTCCATTGAGACTGTAATTGGCTTTCCTAGTATGAAATGTAAGTAAAAGTTTGAAATTAATTATTTTATTTATTATTAACGATGTCTCAAATGATCTGTCCCTTTTCCCAACATGGCCTGCGCGTCAGAAAACACAGAAGTGAACTTAAAAAGTTAGAAAACAGTATTTTAGATTATAAACAGTATTTTAAGGGACTAGCACGTAAGCGCAAAAAATAAAAACTTTATTCTATTGAAAAAAGAAAAAAAAAAGAAGAGAATGAGGGGTCCCGTAAAGACCAAAAAGCTGAGCATTCGTGATGAAAATGAATGAACAAAAGAGCCACATACCTGCGTCCTTACACGTTTGGTTTCCAAAATTAAATTGAGCGAAAACGTGTTAAAAGGTTGCCAGAAAGTAACGAAGTCGCCTTAGGAGTGCTACCAGAATTTAAAAACAGTCACGTGGAAGCGCCATTGAAATGAAAAAGGAATTTGAAATATGTATGTATTTAAAATAAAGTAAGTAAAAATATACATACATAAGAATATTACTGTAATGAACTGTTAGTTATGAAAAAGAAAATGATACTCAAAAGAAGTGTTAGGTGTTAAACAAAAATTATAAGCAAAAAACTGTGATGAAACCTAATCAGGTATGTAACGAAAATTTAAATTAAAAAAAATATGAACCGAAATGAATTATCCTAAAAAATATCCGATGGAATTCATTCATGTATGTTACGAAAATTTTAATTAAATAAAAAGAAATCTTACAGGGAAACTGGCGGCGCAGCGGTCGGATCGCTGAATATTGGTTTCATGAATTTGTAACATGCATAACAGACGTCCGTCCCTCATGCAGGTAGCCGCAGTATTACCTAAACAAAACAAAAAAATTAACGGGATTAAGAAATTGTGAGGTCTTATTAATGGCTAGACACCCAATAAAATAAAATGAAATCTTTAATTAATCAAAATACGGACATGGGAATAAATAACAGGAATCTCAGCGATGAGTAAAACGCGTACAAGAACATGTAAAAACAGAAGGCGAAAAATTCTCTTTTGCAGAAGAAAATGTGTGTGTGGGGGGGGGGAGTAGCCTCCCAAAATAAGAGAAGTAAATAAAGATAAGATACGTGGAAGTACAGGAACAGAGGCATAGAAATTAATATTTATTCAGTGCAAAATCTAGTAAATAAATGAACCTAAACTGTTGAGGTCAGTTTTAATCAACAGTTCGTGATCATTCATGGAAAACTTTCTTAAACTGACGTTTGGTCTTCTTCACAGAGTATGGAATGTACAGGGAGGAAATGAAAGAGTGTTAGAATGCAGTGTCCCTCTCTTTTTTAGTTAACAACTTCGATCTACATGTCATGCGGAAGCGAAAAGAAAATCGAATTGTTCACAGAATATCGAATGTACAGGGAGGAAATGAGTCTGACGCGCAGAACTGAACGACAATTCATTCAAAACACACAAGGAAACAAGTACGCAGGGTCGACAGAGGATGAGGAAATCATTAGAATTGACAATGGCATGGAAATGAATTCATAACAGGTTCGAAAAGAGTCAAAAAAAGGGCGTGAATTCGGTACCAAACGCCAGTAACGAAGCGCATTTCCATGCAGCTTTTATGTGCGTCACGCAGAAGTAAAGAATGAACACAGTGTCCCTTATCTGTTCAGGGTTTCTTTCAGATGCAAACATAGTGGAAAAAGAAGTAAATGAATGCAGTTTCTTTCTGAGAAAAAAAGGAATGAAAATAAAGTCTCTTCAAGGAAATAAACTTTTAAATAATTAGTGGAAAATGCTTACACCACCTTTGAAAGTGGAATGAAAAGTTGAAATATTTTATCAGATATTGTTCTAATTCAACGGTGAGAAAGCTATGAGAGTTACATCAAACTGTTAGTAAAGCTGAACTGTTGAAAGGAATTGTTAGAAAAGCAAATTCAACAAATGTAAATCGAGTTGAATAAATGTGAATGTTCTTTCGGAAACTGTAACGGGAGCACTCAGAAAGAGTTGTGCTTGCTATAATTTTTGAAATGGAATCGAAATTTTTATGAGAATAAAGAGCTGTAGAAGCAGTGTATCACAAAACGTTTTGGAATTGCCGTAACTTGTTTTTGGAATATAGGGATCGCATAGACCGCAGTGCGGCGAAGCCGCAGTGAGGTGATGGCGATCAGTCGGTTTAGGCAAAGTCCCCGGTTTGTGTGTTTGGCCCCCCTCCTGGTGCGCGCCGAAGGCGCGCACATTGTCTCCCCGCAGGAGCCAAACACGCTAACCGGGGACTTTGCCTAAAAAAAGGAATGAAAATAGTATAGTTCCGGTTTTTGACACTAGGTGGCGCCACGACATACCAAGGAAATCCCAGAGGAGCAGCTATTACGCCTCCCAACAACAATCTTTATTCTTTTTGGATCTTCTTGCGTGTTATCTGCTGTTTGACGTCGCTCCTGTGGTGTTGCTGTTAGTAAGTATTCTAGTAAGTATTTTTTCAATACTTTCTTGCCTACTTAGTGCCCTGTATTAGTGATATTAGGTCTGCTAATATGTCTTCAGTTACAGGTGAGTCTCCCGACCACATTGTAGACGTACCCCCACGTCCTACGAAGAGAATGGTGAAGAGAGAAGTGCCCCCGGACGGAAACCGAGCATGGCTATTTGTGTTTATAGCCTACCTCCTGTCGGTTGTAGTTTCGGGGCTTCCTCCGTGCTTTGGCCCAATAAAGGCTGCAATTACGGAGGAGTTTCCAGACACTTCGCAGAGTACCCTTGGCCAATTTCCATCTTTGGTCAGTAACTTGAGTCTTTTGCTGTCACCCATAGCTACTGTTGTGGTACTGAAATGTGGTCCTCGTTTGATTCTTTTTCTAGGAGGTCTTTTTTCTGTAATTGGACTAGGTTTAAGTTGTTTTGCTAAATGTGCTGGCTTCCTAGTTTTCAGTTACGGAGTTGTGGTCGGGATCGGTTCCAGTTTAATAGTTGCAAGTTTGCTCTCCCAAATTGCAGCTTTGTTTACCTCCCGCAAGCCTTTAGCTTTTGCCTTGTATATGTGCGGAGAGTGTACGGGGGCATTTGTGCTTCCTTTTTTAATCGATTTTCTTTTAGGTGAGTACGGGTGGCGCATGGTATTTTTTGTTTTATGTGTTTTGAATGTGCCCACCTGTTTGGCTGCTGCTGCGTTCGAGAGGCCCGAATTTTATTTTGTCGAAATTTCCGAGGAAGTGGAAATTAAGAATCCTACGGAAGAAGAAAGGCCAGAAATGGTTGTTCCTATTCCCGAGGTTCCAATTTCAAGCTCCTTGAAATTATGGCATAATATCAGGGACTCAACAGGGTTGACGCTCCTGAAGAAATGGGAGTTGTGGTTGATGTTGGTGGCTATTGCTTCTCACGGATTTGGCAGTGCAGGCTTGAAGTCCATTTTTGAGAATGGCCTGAAGGAACACGAGTTCCCGATAGGACATACGTACTGCTTCTTGATGACGGTGTTTGTTCGATTCACATACGGCTTGTTTAGTGGGCAGTCTCGGATTCCAAGGAACTTGGAATACTTCCTATCGTCCTTGGCCAATGTTGGTGGCGCTATTTTAATGCTGGGCGTAGGTTGCGAGACAGTGGCTCACTATCTGGTCGTTTTGTGTCTAATGGCTATCGGCAATGGGATTTGGGGAGTTCTGACACCCGTCGTTATCGGCGAGAACGTAGGTTCTATCCCCAAAGCTTTCGCTTGGATCAAATGTATCCGGGGAATTCTGGCTCTCCTCTTCCCATTGTTGAAAGACCATGTGAAGGAAGACCGTGGTCAAGAGGTGGTGGACGCGATGTGTGCTGCGCTGGCAAGTTCGGCGGCAATAGTTTCACTTCTCTTTTTTCTGTTTAAGACATTGGGGAAGTGTTACCGATCAGCAACCGCAACTTCCACCCGATTTTAAATTTTTTTGTAATTTAGTATGTAATTTTCTTAAAGTGTTTTCATGTGTAATTTCTTGTATATATGTATATTTTGACGCTTAACTAATTTAGTTATCAGCGTATTTTTTTAATTGATTGTACATTTTCTTGTTTAACGCGAAACTTTTAAAGTTTTGAGTGTTTTTTTTTAATTGATTGTATATTTTATGTGAACTTGACAAGCGTCAGACTTGCTTTGATCGCTTATTATTTTAGTGCTTAATATGTTTTAAAAAATTGCATGCTTTCTTGTTTAACGCGAAACTTTTAAAGTTTTCAGTTTTTGTTTTTATAGTATAAATTTATGCATAATGATTGAACAGACTGGTTGCATGGGGTTTTCGTGGTTTCCCTCATGTGTCACGTAAATGCGGACCAGTTTTTTCAAGTCATTTTTGTATTTTATGTGAGAAGTCCTCCACGAAGGCATAAAATAAAGTTGAATGTAAATGAACACAAATAAATAAAACTGAAAACAAGCATGTTACAGGGAGGGAGACACAAATGCACAAATTCAATAAATATTTAAATAGGAATTTAACTGAATATACACACATCTATATAAACACATCCTACACACATTATAATTTTGAAATTAAAAGAATATAAATAAAGTAGAAATATACATATAAAGAACATGCAACAGGGAGGGAAACACGTATGTAAAATGTAAGGCTACTTTCACAGCACATACTCGGGATTTCATAGCTGCACTTGCACTCATTCAATAAATATTTAAATAGAAATTAAATTGAATACACACACATCTATATGAACACATTAATTGTTAGAAGGAGTTACATTAATTGTTAGTATTATTGGAGTTAAATTAATTGTTACATTAATTGTTAGTATTATTGGAGTTAAATTAATTGTTACATTAATTGTTAGTATTATTGGAGTTACATTAATTGTTACATTAATTGTTAGTATTATTGGAGTTACATTAAATGTTAGAAGGATTGTTAGAAGGAGGGAAACGCATATGTGATATGTAAGGCTACTATCACAGATTTTCGGGATTTCACACATGCAATAAATCAATAAATATTTCAATAGAAATTTAATCAAACACAAAAAACACATCTATATACATGCTCTCTCTCTCTCTCTCACTCACTCACTCTCTCTCTCTCTCTCTATCTATCTATCTATCTATCTATCTATCTATCTAACTCTATCTACCTATCTATCTGTGTCTGTCTATCTATCTGTCTGTCTATCTATCTATCTAACTCTATCTATCTATCTATCTATCTGTCTGTCTCTCTCTATCTGTCTGTCTATCTATATAACTCTATCTATCTATCTATCTATCTGTCTGTCTAACTCTAGCTATCTATCTGTCTGTCTGTCTGTCTATCTATCTATCTATCTATCTGTCTGTCTAACTATCTATCTATCTATCTGTCTGTCTATCTAACTCTATCTACCTATCTGTCTGTTTATCTCTCTCTCTCTCTCTCTCTCTATATATATATATATATGTCTGTCTATCTATCTATCTATCTAACTCTATCTATCTGTCTATCTATCTAACTCTATCTATCTGTCTGTCTGTCTATCTATCTATCTCTATCTATCTATCTACCTATCTATCTATCTGTCTATCTATCTATCTATCTATCTATCTATCTATTTTTATTCGAACTTGTGAAAACTACTGAATATGCATATGTTGTAATTTTCGCTCTCACAACTTTTCTTATCATTATATATACATATTTGTATGTATATATTATGATCTAGTTGATGAAAAAACTGTAAGGAACATTTGGAGTATCCTATTCTAGAGATTACATGTTATGCAAAGTTCAAACTATGTTAAAACAACAAATTGCTCTCGAAAAAAAAACCCTACATGTTACAGAAGGACAACTGCACAGCAACTCAAAATAGGTAGGCGAAAAAATCGTTGGACAGGCCTTGTGAAAACTACTGAATATGCATATGTTGTAATTTTCGCTCTCACAACTTTCCTTATCATAATATATACATATTTGTATGTATATATTATGATCTAGTTGATGAAAAAACTGTAAGGAACATTTGGAGTATCCTATTCTAGAGATTACATGTTATGCAAAGTTCAAACTATGTTAAAACAACAAATTGCACTCGAAAAAAAAAACCCTACATATTACAGAAGGACAACTGCACAGCAAACTCAAAATAGGTAGGCGAAAAAATCGTTGGACAGGTCCATTGAGACTGTAATTGGCTTTCCTAGTATGAAATGTAAGTAAAAGTTTGAAATTAATTATTTTTATTTATTATTAACGATGTCTCAAATGATCTGTCCCTTTTCCCAACATGGCCTGCGCGTCAGAAAACACAGAAGTGAACTTAAAAAGTTAGAAAACAGTATTTTAGATTATAAACAGTATTTTAAGGGACTAGCCCGTAAGCGCAAAAAATAAAAACTTTATTCTATTGAAAAAAGAAAAAAAAAGAAGAGAATGAGGGGTCCCGTAAAGACCAAAAAGCTGAGCATTCGTGATGAAAATGAATGAACAAAAGAGCCACATATCTGCGTCCTTACACGTTTGGTTTCCAAAATTAAATTGAGCGAAAACGTGTTAAAAGGTTGCCAGAAAGTAACGAAGTCGCCTTAGGAGTGCTACCAGAATTAAAAAACAGTCACGTGGAAGCGCCATTGAAATGAAAAAGGAATTTGAAATATGTATGTATTTAAAATAAAGTAAGTAAAAATATACATACATAAGAATATTACTGTAATGAACTGTTAGTTATGAAAAAGAAAATGATACTCAAAAGAAGTGTTAGGTGTTAAACAAAAATTATAAGCAAAAAACTGTGATGAAACCTAATCAGGTATGTAACGAAAATTTAAATTAAAAAAATATGAACCGAAATGAATTATCCTAAAAAATATCCGATGGAATTCATTCATGTATGTTACGAAAATTTTAATTAAATAAAAAGAAATCTTACAGGGAAACTGGCGGCGCAGCGGTCGGATCGCTGAATATTGGTTTCATGAATTTGTAACATGCATAACAGACGTCCGTCCCTCATGCAGGTAGCCGCAGTATTACCTAAACAAAACAAAAAAATTAACGGGATTAAGAAATTGTGAGGTCTTATTAATGGCTAGACACCCAATAAAATAAAATGAAATCTTTAATTAATCAAAATACGGACATGGGAATAAATAACAGGAATCTCAGCGATGAGTAAAACGCGTACAAGAACATGTAAAAACAGAAGGCGAAAAATTCTCTTTTGCAGAAGAAAATGTGTGTGGGGGGGGGAGTAGCCTCACAAAATAAGAGAAGTAAATAAAGATAAGATACGTGGAAGTACAGGAACAGAGGCATAGAAATTAATATTTATTCAGTGCAAAATCTAGTAAATAAATGAACCTAAACTGTTGAGGTCAGTTTTAATCAAAAGTTCGTGATCATTCATGGAAAACTTTCTTAAACTGACGTTTGGTCTTCTTCACAGAGTATGGAATGTACAGGGAGGAAATGAAAGAGTGGTAGAATGCAGTGTCCCTCTCTTTTTTAGTTAACTACTTGACCTACATGTCATGTGGAAGCGAAAAGAAAATCGAATTGTTCACAGAATATCGAATGTACAGGGAGGAAATGAGTCTGACGCGCAGAACTGAACGACAATTCATTCAAAACACACAAGGAAACAAGTACGCAGGGTCGACAGAGGATGAGGAAATCATTAGAATTGACAATGGCATGGAAATGAATTCATAACAAGTTCGAAAAGAGTCAAAAAAAGGGCGTGAATTCGGTACCAAACGCCAGTAACGAAGCGCATTTCAATGCAGCTTTTATGTGCGTCACGCAGAAGTAAAGAATGAACACAGTGTCCCTTATCTGTTCAGGGTTTCTTTCAGATGCAAACATAGTGGAAAAAGAAGTAAATGAATGCAGTTTCTTTCTGAGAAAAAAAGGAATGAAAATAAAGTCTGTTCAAGGAAATAAACTTTTAAATAATTAGTGGAAAATGCTTACACGACCTTTGAAAGTGGAATGAAAAGTTGAAATATTTTATCAGATATTGTTCCAATTCAACGGTGAGAAAGCTATGAGAGTTACATCAAACTGTTAGTAAAGCTGAACTGTTGAAAGGAATTGTTAGAAAAGCAAATTCAACAAATGTAAATCGAGTTGAATAAATGTGAATGTTCTTTCGGAAACTGTAACGGGAGCACTCAGAAAGAGTTGTGCTTGCTATAATTTTTGAAATGGAATCGAAATTTTTATGAGAATAAAGAGTTGTAGAAGCAGTGTATCACAAAACGTTTTGGAATTGCCGTAACTTGTTTTTGGAATATAGGGATCGCATGGACCGCAGTGCGGCGAAGCCGCAGTGAGGTGATGGCGATCAGTCGGTTTAGGCAAAGTCCCCGGTTTGTGTGTTTGGCCCCCCTCCTGGTGCGCGCCGAAGGCGCGCACATAGTCTCCCCGCAGGGGCCAAACACGCTAACCGGGGACTTTGCCTAAAAAAAGGAATGAAAATAGTATAGTTCCGTTTTTTGACACTAGGTGGCGCCACGACATACCAAGGAAATCCCAGAGGAGCAGCTATTACGCCTCCCAACAACAATCTTTATTCCTTTTTGGATCTTCCTGCGTGTTGGCTGCTGTTTGACGTCGCTCTTGTGGTGTTGCTGTTAGTAAGTATTCTAGTAAGTATTTTTTCAATACTTTCTTGCCTACTTAGTGCCCTGTATTAGTGATATTATGTCTGCTAATATGTCTTCAGTTACAGGTGAGTCTCCCGACCACATTGTAGACGTACCCCCACGTCCTACGAAGAGAATGGTGAAGAGAGAAGTGCCCCCGGACGGAAACCGAGCATGGCTATTTGTGTTTATAGCCTACCTCCTGGCGGTTGTAGTTTCGGGGCTTCCTCCGTGCTTTGGCCCAATAAAGGCTGCAATTACGGAGGAGTTTCCAGACACTTCGCAGCGTACCCTTGGCCAATTTCCATCTTTGGTCAGTAACTTGAGTCTTTTGCTGTCACCCATAGCTACTCTTGTGGTACTGAAATGTGGTCCTCGTTTGAGTCTTTTTCTAGGAGGACTTTTTTCTGTAATTGGACTAGGTTTAAGTTGTTTTGCTAAATGTGCTGGCTTCCTAGTTTTCAGTTACGGAGTTGTGGTCGGGATCGGTTCCAGTTTAATAGTTGCAAGTTTGCTCTCCCAAATTGCAGCTTTGTTTACCTCCCGCAAGCCTTTAGCTTTTGCCTTGTATATGTGCGGAGAGTGTACGGGGGCATTTGTGCTTCCTTTTTTAATCGATTTTCTTTTAGGTGAGTACGGGTGGCGCATGGTATTTTTTGTTTTATGTGTTTTGAATGTGCCCACCTGTTTGGCTGCTGCTGCGTTCGAGAGGCCCGAATTTTATTTTCTCGAAATTTCCGAGGAAGTGGAAATTAAGAATCCTACGGAAGAAGAAAGGCCAGAAATGGTTGTTCCTATTCCCGAGGTTCCAATTTCAAGCTCCTTGAAATTATGGCATAATATCAGGGACTCAACAGGGTTGACGCTCCTGAAGAAATGGGAGTTGTGGTTGATGTTGGTGGCTATTGCTTCTCACGGATTTGGCAGTGCAGGCTTGAAGTCCATTTCTGAGAATGGCCTGAAGGAACACGAGTTCCCGATAGGACATACGTACTGCTTCTTGATGACGGTGTTTGTTCGATTCACATACGGCTTGTTTAGTGGGCAGTCTCGGATTCCAAGGAACTTGGAATACTTCCTATCGTCCTTGGCCAATGTTGGTGGCGCTATTTTAATGCTGGGCGTAGGTTGCGAGACAGTGGCTCACTATCTGGTCGTTTTGTGTCTAATGGCTATCGGCAATGGGATTTGGGGAGTTCTGACACCCGTCGTTATCGGCGAGAACGTAGGTTCTATCCCCAAAGCTTTCGCTTGGATCAAATGTATCCGGGGAATTCTGGCTCTCCTCTTCCCATTGTTGAAAGACCATGTGAAGGAAGACCGTGGTCAAGAGGTGGTGGACGCGATGAGTGCTGCGCTGGCAAGTTCGGCGGCAATAGTTTCACTTCTCTTTTTTCTGTTTAAGACATTGGGGAAGTGTTACCGATCAGCAACCGCAACTTCCACCCGATTGTAAATTTTTTTGTAATTTAGTATGTAATTTTCTTAAAGTGTTTTCATGTGTAATTTCTTGTATATATGTATATTTTGACGCTTAACTAATTTAGTTATCAGCGTATTTTTTTAATTGATTGTACATTTTCTTGTTTAACGCGAAACTTTTAAAGTTTTGAGTGTTTTTTTTTAATTGATTGTATATTTTATGTGAACTTGACAAGCGTCAGACTTGCTTTGATCGCTTATTATTTTAGTGCTTAATATGTTTTAAAAAATTGCATGCTTTCTTGTTTAACGCGAAACTTTTAAAGTTTTCAGTTTTTGTTTTTATAGTATAAATTTATGCATAATGATTGAAGAGACTGGTTGCATGGGGTTTTCGTGGTTTCCCTCATGTGTCACGTAAATGCGGACCAGTTTTTTCAAGTCATTTTTGTATTTTATGTGAGAAGTCCTCCACGAAGGCATAAAATAAAGTTGAATGTAAATGAACACAAATAAATAAAACTGAAAACAAGCATGTTACAGGGAGGGAGACACAAATGCACAAATTCAATAAATATTTAAATAGGAATTTAACTGAATATACACACATCTATATAAACACATGCTACACACATTATAATTTTGAAATTAAAAGAACATAAATAAAGTAGAAATATACATATAAAGAACATGCAACAGGGAGGGAAACACGTATGTAAAATGTAAGGCTACTTTCACAGCACATACTCGGGATTTCATAGCTGCACTTGCACTCATTCAATAAATATTTAAATAGAAATTAAATTGAATACACACACATCTATATGAACACATTAATTGTTAGAAGGAGTTACATTAATTGTTAGTATTATTGGAGTTAAATTAATTGTTACATTAATTGTTAGTATTATTGGAGTTAAATTAATTGTTACATTAATTGTTAGTATTATTGGAGTTACATTAATTGTTACATTAATTGTTAGTATTATTGGAGTTACATTAATTGTTAAAAGGATTGTTAGAAGGAGGGAAACGCATATGTGATATGTAAGGCTACTATCACAGATTTTCGGGATTTCAGACATGCAATAAATCAATAAATATTTCAATAGAAATTTAATCAAACACAAAAAACACATCTATATACATGCTCTCTCTCTCTCTCTCTCTCACTCACTCACTCTCTCTCTCTCTATCTATCTATCTATCTATCTATCTGTCTATCTATCTGTCTATCTATCTATCTAACTCTATCTACCTATCTATCTGTGTCTGTCTATCTATCTATCTAATTCTATCTATCTATCTATCTATCTGTCTGTCTCTCTCTATCTATCTGTCTGTCTATCTATATAACTCTATCTATCTATCTATCTATCTGTCTGTCTAACTATCTATCTATCTATGTATCTGTCTGTCTATCTAACTCTATCTATCTATCTGTCTGTCTATCTCTCTCTCTATATATATATATATATGTTTGTCTATCTATCTATCTATCTATCTAACTCTATCTATCTGTCTATCTATCTATCTAAGTCTATCTATCTGTCTATCTATCTATCTGTCTGTCTGTCTATCTATCTATCTCTATCTATCTACCTATCTATCTATCTGTCTATCTATCTATCTATCTATCTATCTATCTATCTATCTATTTTTATTCGAACTTGTGAAAACTACTGAATAAGCATATGTTGTAATTTTCGCTCTCACAACTTTTCTTATCATTATATATACATATTTGTATGTATATATTATGATCTAGTTGATGAAAAAACTGTAAGGAACATTTGGAGAATCCTATTCTAGTGATTACATGTTATGCAAAGTTCAAACTATGTTAAAACAACAAATTGCACTCGAAAAAAAAACCCTACATGTTACAGAAGGACAACTGCACAGCAACTAAAAATAGGTAGGCGAAAAAATCGTTGGACAGGTCCTTGTGAAAACTACTGAATATGCATATGTTGTAATTTTCGCTCTCACAACTTTCCTTATCATAATATATACATATTTGTATGTATATATTATGATCTAGTTGATGAAAACACTGTAAGGAACATTTGGAGAATCCTATTCTAGAGATTACATGTTATGCAAAGTTCAATCTATGTTAAAACAACAAATTGCACTTGAAAAAAAAAACCCTACATATTACAGAAGGACAACTGCACAGCAAACTCAAAATAGGTAGGCGAAAAATCGTTGGACAGGTCCATTGAGACTGTAATTGGCTTTCCTAGTATGAAATGTAAGTAAAAGTTTGAAATTAATTATTTTTATTTATTATTAACGATGTCTCAAATGATCTGTCCCTTTTCGCAACATGGCCTGCGCGTCAGAAAACACAGAAGTGAACTTAAAAAGTTAGAAAACAGTATTTTAGATTATAAACAGTATTTTAAGGGACTAGCCCGTAAGCGCAAAAAATAAAAACTTTATTCTACTGAAAAAAGAAAAAAAAGAAGAGAATGAGGGGTCCCGTAAAGACCAAAAAGCTGAGCATTCGTGATGAAAATGAATGAACAAAAGAGCCACATACCTGCGTCCTTACACGTTTGGTTTCCAAAATTAAATTGAGCGAAAACGTGTTAAAAGGTTGCCAGAAAGTAACGAAGTCGCCTTAGGAGTGCTACCAGAATTAAAAAACAGTCACGTGGAAGCGCCATTGAAATGAAAAAGGAATTTGAAATATGTATGTATTTAAAATAAAGTAAGTAAAAATATACATACATAAGAATATTACTGTAATGAACTGTTAGTTATGAAAAAGAAAATGATACTCAAAAGAAGTGTTAGGTGTTAAACAAAAATTATAAGCAAAAAACTGTGATGAAACCTAATCAGGTATGTAACGAAAATTTAAATTAAAAAAAAATATGAACCGAAATGAATTATCCTAAAAAATATCCGATGGAATTCATTCATGTATGTTACGAAAATTTTAATTAAATAAAAAGAAATCTTACAGGGAAACTGGCGGCGCAGCGGTCGGATCGCTGAATATTGGTTTCATGAATTTGTAACATGCATAACAGACGTCCGTCCCTCATGCAGGTAGCCGCAGTATTACCTAAACAAAGCCAAAAAATTAACGGGATTAAGAAATTGTGAGGTCTTATTAATGGCTAGACACCCAATAAAATAAAATGAAATCTTTAATTAATCAAAATACGGACATGGGAATAAATAACAGGAATCTCAGGGATGAGTAAAACGCGTACAAGAACATGTAAAAACAGAAGGCGAAAAATTCTCTTTTGCAGAAGAAAATGTGTGTGGGGGGTGGAGTAGCCTCACAAAATAAGAGAAGTAAATAAAGATAAGATACGTGGAAGTACAGGAACAGAGGCATAGAAATTAATATTTATTCAGTGCAAAATCTAGTAAATAAATGAACCTAAACTGTTGAGGTCAGTTTTAATCAACAGTTCGTGATCATTCATGGAAAACTTTCTTAAACTGACGTTTGGTCTTCTTCACAGAGTATGGAATGTACAGGGAGGAAATGAAAGAGTGGTAGAATGCAGTGTCCCTCTCTTTTTTAGTTAACTACTTCGATCTACATGTCATGTGCAAGCGAAAAGAAAATCGAATTGTTCACAGAATATCGAATGTACAGGGAGGAAATGAGTCTGACGCGCAGAACTGAACGACAATTCATTCAAAACACACAAGGAAACAAGTACGCAGGGTCGACAGAGGATGAGGAAATCATTAGAATTGACAATGGCATGGAAATGAATTCATAACAGGTTCGAAAAGAGTCAAAAAAAGGGCGTGAATTCGGTACCAAACGCCAGTAACGAAGCGCATTTCAATGCAGCTTTTATGTGCGTCACGCAGAAGTAAAGAATGAACACAGTGTCCCTTATCTGTTCAGGGTTTCTTTCAGATGCAAACAGAGTGGAAAAAGAAGTAAATGAATGCAGTTTCTTTCTGAGAAAAAAAGGAATGAAAATAAAGTCTGTTCAAGGAAATAAACTTTTAAATAATTAGTGGAAAATGCTTACACCACCTTTGAAAGTGGAATGAAAAGTTGAAATATTTTATCAGATATTGTTCCAATTCAACGGTGAGAAAGCTATGAGAGTTACATCAAACTGTTAGTAAAGCTGAACTGTTGAAAGGAATTGTTAGAAAAGCAAATTCAACAAATGTAAATCGAGTTGAATAAATGTGAATGTTCTTTCGGAAACTGTAACGGGAGCACTCAGAAAGAGTTGTGCTTGCTATAATTTTTGAAATGGAATCGAAATTTTTATGAGAATAAAAAGTTGTAGAAGCAGTGTATCACAAAACGTTTTGGAATTGCCGTAACTTGTTTTTGGAATATAGGGATCGCATAGACCGCAGTGCGGCGAAGCCGCAGTGAGGTGATGGCGATCAGTCGGTTTAGGCAAAGTCCCCGGTTTGTGTGTTTGGCCCCCCTCCTGGTGCGCGCCGAAGGCGCGCACATAGTCTCCCCGCAGGGGCCAAACACGCTAACCGGGGACTTTGCCTAAAAAAGGAATGAAAATAGTATAGTTCCGTTTTTTGACACTAGGTGGCGCCACGACATACCAAGGAAATCCCAGAGGAGCAGCTATTACGCCTCCCAACAACAATCTTTATTCCTTTTTGGATCTTCCTGCGTGTTGGCTGCTGTTTGACGTCGCTCCTGTGGTGTTGCTGTTAGTAAGTATTCTAGTAAGTATTTTTTCAATACTTTCTTGCCTACTTAGTGCCCTGTATTAGTGATATTATGTCTGCTAATATGTCTTCAGTTACAGGTGAGTCTCCCGACCACATTGTAGACGTACCCCCACGTCCTACGAAGAGAATGGTGAAGAGAGAAGTGCCCCCGGACGGAAACCGAGCATGGCTATTTGTGTTTATAGCCTACCTCCTGTCGGTTGTAGTTTCGGGGCTTCCTCCGTGCTTTGGCCCAATAAAGGCTGCAATTACGGAGGAGTTTCCAGACACTTCGCAGAGTACCCTTGGCCAATTTCCATCTTTGGTCAGTAACTTGAGTCTTTTGCTGTCACCCATAGCTGCTCTTGTGGTACTGAAATGTGGTCCTCGTTTGAGTCTTTTTCTAGGAGGACTTTTTTCTGTAATTGGACTAGGTTTAAGTTGTTTTGCTAAATGTGCTGGCTTCTTAGTTTTCAGTTACGGAGTTGTGGTCGGGATCGGTTCCAGTTTAATAGTTGCAAGTTTGGTCTCCCAAATTGCAGCTTTGTTTACCTCCCGCAAGCCTTTAGCTTTTGCCTTGTATATGTGCGGAGAGTGTACGGGGGCATTTGTGCTTCCTTTTTTAATCGATTTTCTTTTAGGTGAGTACGGGTGGCGCATGGTATTTTTTGTTTTATGTGTTTTGAATGTGCCCACCTGTTTGGCTGCTGCTGCGTTCGAGAGGCCCGAATTTTATTTTGTCGAAATTTCCGAGGAAGTGGAAATTAAGAATCCTACGGAAGAAGAAAGGCCAGAAATGGTTGTTCCTATTCCCGAGGTTCCAATTTCAAGCTCCTTGAAATTATGGCATAATATCAGGGACTCAACAGGGTTGACGCTCCTGAAGAAATGGGAGTTGTGGTTGATGTTGGTGGCTATTGCTTCTCACGGATTTGGCAGTGCAGGCTTGAAGTCCATTTTTGAGAATGGCCTGAAGGAACACGAGTTCCCGATAGGACATACGTACTGCTTCTTGATGACGGTGTTTGTTCGATTCACATACGGCTTGTTTAGTGGGCAGTCTCGGATTCCAAGGAACTTGGAATACTTCCTATCGTCCTTGGCCAATGTTGGTGGCGCTATTTTAATGCTGGGCGTAGGTTGCGAGACAGTGGCTCACTATCTGGTCGTTTTGTGTCTAATGGCTATCGGCAATGGGATTTGGGGAGTTCTGACACCCGTCGTTATCGGCGAGAACGTAGGTTCTATCCCCAAAGCTTTCGCTTGGATCAAATGTATCCGGGGAATTCTGGCTCTCCTCTTCCCATTGTTGAAAGACCATGTGAAGGAAGACCGTGGTCAAGAGGTGGTGGACGCGATGAGTGCTGCGCTGGCAAGTTCGGCGGCAATAGTTTCACTTCTCTTTTTTCTGTTTAAGACATTGGGGAAGTGTTACCGATCAGCAACCGCAACTTCCACCCGATTGTAAATTTTTTTGTAATTTAGTATGTAATTTTCTTAAAGTGTTTTCATGTGTAATTTCTTGTATATATGTATATTTTGACGCTTAACTAATTTAGTTATCAGCGTATTTTTTTTAATTGATTGTACATTTTCTTGTTTAACGCGAAACTTTTAAAGTTTTGAGTGTTTTTTTTAATTGATTGTATATTTTATGTGAACTTGACAAGCGTCAGACTTGCTTTGATCGCTTATTATTTTAGTGCTTAATATGTTTTAAAAAATTGCATGCTTTCTTGTTTAACGCGAAACTTTTAAAGTTTTCTGTTTTTGTTTTTATAGTATAAATTTATGCATAATGATTGAACAGACTGGTTGCATGGGGTTTTCGTGGTTTGCCTCATGTGTCACGTAAATGCGGACCAGTTTTTTCAAGTCATTTTTGTATTTTATGTGAGAAGTCCTCCACGAAGGCATAAAATAAAGTTGAATGTAAATGAACACAAATAAATAAAACTGAAAACAAGCATGTTACAGGGAGGGAAACACAAATGCACAAATTCAATAAATATTTAAATAGGAATTTAACTGAATATACACACATCTATATAAACACATGCTACACACATTATAATTTTGAAATTAAAAGAACATAAATAAAGTAGAAATATACATATAAAGAACATGCAACAGGGAGGGAAACACCTATGTAAAATGTAAGGCTAATTTCACAGCACATACTCGGGATTTCATAGCTGCACTTGCACTCATTCAATAAATATTTAAATAGAAATTAAATTGAATACACACACATCTATATGAACACATTAATTGTTAGAAGGAGTTACATTAATTGTTAGTATTATTGGAGTTAAATTAATTGTTACATTAATTGTTAGTATTATTGGAGTTAAATTAATTGTTACATTAATTGTTAGTATTATTGGAGTTAAATTAATTGTTACATTAATTGTTAGTATTATTGGAGTTACATTAATTGTTACATTAATTGTTAGTATTATTGGAGTTACATTAATTGTTAGAAGGATTGTTAGAAGGAGGGAAACGCATATGTGATATGTAAGGCTACTATCACAGATTTTCGGGATTTCACACATGCAATAAATCAATAAATATTTCAATAGAAATTTAATCAAACACAAAAAACACATCTATATACATGCTCTCTCTCTCTCTCTCTCTCTCACTCACTCACTCTTTCTATCTATCTATCTATCTATCTATCTATCTGTCTATCTATCTATCTAACTCTATCTACCTATCTATCTGTGTCTGTCTATCTATCTATCTAATTCTATCTATCTATGTATGTATCTGTCTGTCTCTCTCTATCTATCTGTCTGTCTATCTATATAACTCTATCTATCTATCTATCTATCTGTCTGTCTAACTCTAGCTATCTATCTGTCTGTCTGTCTATCTATCTATCTATCTATCTGTCTGTCTAACTATCTATCTATCTATCTGTCTGTCTGTCTATCTATCTATCTATCTGTCTGTCTATCTCTCTCTCTCTATATATATATATATGTCTGTCTATCTATCTATCTATCTAACTCTATCTATCTGTCTATCTATCTATCTAACTCTATCTATCTGTCTATCTATCTATCTGTCTGTCTGTCTATCTATCTATCTCTATCTATCTATCTACCTATCTATCTATCTGTCTATCTATCTATCTATCTATCTATCTATCTATCTATCTATTTTTATTCGAACTTGTGAAAACTACTGAATATGCATATGTTGTAATTTTCGCTCTCACAACTTTTCTTATCATTATATATACATATTTGTATGTATATATTATGATCTAGTTGATGAAAAAACTGTAAGGAACATTTGGAGAATCCTATTCTAGAGATTACATGTTATGCAAAGTTCAATCTATGTTAAAACAACAAATTGCACTCGAAAAAAAGAAACCCTACATATTACAGAAGGACAACTGCACAGCAACTCAAAATAGGTAGGCGAAAAAATCGTTGGACAGGCCTTGTGAAAACTACTGAATATGCATATGTTGTAATTTTCGCTCTCACAACTTTCCTTATCATAATATATACATATTTGTATGTATATATTATGATCTAGTTGATGAAAAAACTGTAAGGAACATTTGGAGAATCCTATTCTAGAGATTACATGTTATGCAAAGTTCAATCTATGTTAAAACAACAAATTGCACTCGAAAAAAAGAAACCCTACATATTACAGAAGGACAACTGCACAGCAAACTCAAAATAGGTAGGCGAAAAAATCGTTGGACATGTCCATTGAGACTGTAATTGGCTTTCCTAGTATGAAATGTAAGTAAAAGTTTGAAATTAATTATTTTTATTTATTATTAACGATGTCTCAAATGATCTGTCCCTTTTCCCAACATGGCCTGCGCGTCAGAAAACACAGAAGTGAACTTAAAAAGTTAGAAAACAGTATTTTAGATTATAAACAGTATTTTAAGGGACTAGCCCGTAAGCGCAAAAAATAAAAACTTTATTCTATTGAAAAAAGAAAAAAAAAGAAGAGAATGAGGGGTCCCGTAAAGACCAAAAAGCTGAGCATTCGTGATGAAAATGAATGAACAAAAGAGCCACATACCTGCGTCCTTACACGTTTGGTTTCCAAAATTAAATTGAGCGAAAACGTGTTAAAAGGTTGCCAGAAAGTAACGAAGTCGCCTTAGGAGTGCTACCAGAATTAAAAAACAGTCACGTGGAAGCGCCATTGAAATGAAAAAGGAATTTGAAATATGTATGTATTTAAAATAAAGTAAGTAAAAATATACATACATAAGAATATTACTGTAATGAACTGTTAGTTATGAAAAAGAAAATGATACTCAAAAGAAGTGTTAGGTGTTAAACAAAAATTATAAGCAAAAAACTGTGATGAAACCTAATCAGGTATGTAACGAAAATTTAAATTAAAAAAAAATATGAACCGAAATGAATTATCCTAAAAAATTTCCGATGGAATTCATTCATGTATGTTACGAAAATTTTAATTAAATAAAAAGAAATCTTACAGGGAAACTGGCGGCGCAGCGGTCGGATCGCTGAATATTGGTTTCATGAATTTGTAACATGCATAACAGACGTCCGTCCTTTATGCAGGTAGCCGCAGTATTACCTAAACAAAACAAAAAATTTAACGGGATTAAGAAATTGTGAGGTCTTATTAATGGCTAGACACCCAATAAAATAAAATGAAATCTTTAATTAATCAAAATACGGACATGGGAATAAATAACAGGAATCTCAGCGATGAGTAAAACGCGTACAAGAACATGTAAAAACAGAAGGCGAAAAATTCTCTTTTGCAGAAGAAAATGTGTGTGTGTGGGGGGGGGGAGTAGCCTCACAAAATAAGAAAAATAAATAAAGATAAGATACGTGGAAGTACAGGAACAGAGGCATAGAAATTAATATTTATTCAGTGCAAAATCTAGTAAATAAATGAACCTAAACTGTTGAGGTCAGTTTTAATCAACAGTTCGTGATCATTCATGGAAAACTTTCTTAAACTGACGTTTGGTCTTCTTCACAGAGTATGGAATGTACAGGGAGGAAATGAAAGAGTGGTAGAATGCAGTGTCCCTCTCTTTTTTAGTTAACTACTTCGATCTACATGTCATGTGGAAGCGAAAAGAAAATCGAATTGTTCACAGAATATCGAATGTACAGGGAGGAAATGAGTCTGACGCGCAGAACTGAACGACAATTCATTCAAAACACACAAGGAAACAAGTACGCAGGGTCGACAGAGGATGAGGAAATCATTAGAATTGACAATGGCATGGAAATGAATTCATAACAGGTTCGAAAAGAGTTAAAAAAAGGGCGTGAATTCGGTACCAAACGCCAGTAACGAAGCGCATTTCAATGCAGCTTTTATGTGCGTCACGCAGAAGTAAAGAATGAACACAGTGTCCCTTATCTGTTCAGGGTTTCTTTCAGATGCAAACATAGTGGAAAAAGAAGTAAATGAATGCAGTTTCTTTCTGAGAAAAAAAGGAATGAAAATAAAGTCTGTTCAAGGAAATAAACTTTTAAATAATTAGTGGAAAATGCTTACACCACCTTTGAAAGTGGAATGAAAAGTTGAAATATTTTATCAGATATTGTTCCAATTCAACGGTGAGAGAGCTATGAGAGTTCCATCAAACTGTTAGTAAAGCTGAACTGTTGAAAGGAATTGTTAGAAAAGCAAATTCAACAAATGTAAATCGAGTTGAATAAATGTGAATGTTCTTTCGGAAACTGTAACGGGAGCACTCAGAAAGAGTTGTGCTTGCTATAATTTTTGAAATGGAATCGAAATTTTTATGAGAATAAAGAGTTGTAGAAGCAGTGTATCACAAAACGTTTTGGAATTGCCGTAACTTGTTTTTGGAATATAGGGATCGCATAGACCGCAGTGCGGCGAAGCCGCAGTGAGGTGATGGCGATCAGTCGGTTTAGGCAAAGTCCCCGGTTTGTGTGTTTGGCCCCCCTCCTGGTGTGCGCCGAAGGCGCGCACATAGTCTCCCCGCAGGGGCCAAACACGCTAACCGGGGACTTTGCCTAAAAAAAGGAATGAAAATAGTATAGTTCCGTTTTTTGACACTAGGTGGCGCCACGACATACCAAGGAAATCCCAGAGGAGCAGCTATTACGCCTCCCAACAACAATCTTTATTCCTTTTTGGATCTTCCTGCGTGTTGGCTGCTGTTTGACGTCGCTCCTGTGGTGTTGCTGTTAGTAAGTATTCTAGTAAGTATTTTTTCAATACTTTCTTGCCTACTTAGTGCCCTGTATTAGTGATATTATGTCTGCTAATATGTCTTCAGTTACAGGTGAGTCTCCCGACCACATTGTAGACGTACCCCCACGTCCTACGAAGAGAATGGTGAAGAGAGAAGTGCCCCCGGACGGAAAACGAGCATGGCTATTTGTGTTTATAGCCTACCTCCCGTCGGTTGTAGTCTCGGGGCTTCCTCCGTGCTTTGGCCCAATAAAGGCTGCAATTACGGAGGAGTTTCCAGACACTTCGCAGAGTACCCTTGGCCAATTTCCATCTTTGGTCAGTAACTTGAGTCTTTTGCTGTCACCCATAGCTACTCTTGTGGTACTGAAATGTGGTCCTCGTTTGAGTCTTTTTCTAGGAGGACTTTTTTCTGCAATTGGACTAGGTTTAAGTTGTTTTGCTAAATGTGCTGGCTTCCTAGTTTTCAGTTACGGAGTTGTGGTCGGGATCGGTTCCAGTTTAATAGTTGCAAGTTTGCTCTCCCAAATTGCAGCTTTGTTTACCTCCCGCAAGCCTTTAGCTTTTGCCTTGTATATGTGCGTAGAGTGTACGGGGGCATTTGTGCTTCCTTTTTTAATCGATTTTCTTTTAGGTGAGTACGGGTGGCGCATGGTATTTTTTGTTTTATGTGTTTTGAATGTGCCCACCTGTTTGGCTGCTGCTGCGTTCGAGAGGCCCGAATTTTATTTTGTCGAAATTTCCGAGGAAGTGGAAATTAAGAATCCTACGGAAGAAGAAAGGCCAGAAATGGTTGTTCCTATTCCCGAGGTTCCAATTTCAAGCTCCTTGAAATTATGGCATAATATCAGGGACTCAACAGGGTTGACGCTCCTGAAGAAATGGGAGTTGTGGTTGATGTTGGTGGCTATTGCTTCTCACGGATTTGGCAGTGCAGGCTTGAAGTCCATTTTTGAGAATGGCCTGAAGGAACACGAGTTCCCGATAGGACATACGTACTGCTTCTTGATGACGGTGTTTGTTCGATTCACATACGGCTTGTTTAGTGGGAAGTCTCGGATTCCAAGGAACTTGGAATACTTCCTATCGTCCTTGGCCAATGTTGGTGGCGCTATTTTAATGCTGGGCGTAGGTTGCGAGACAGTGGCTCACTATCTGGTCGTTTTGTGTCTAATGGCTATCGGCAATGGGATTTGGGGAGTTCTGACACCCGTCGTTATCGGCGAGAACGTAGGTTCTATCCCCAAAGCTTTCGCTTGGATCAAATGTATCCGGGGAATTCTGGCTCTCCTCTTCCCATTGTTGAAAGACCATGTGAAGGAAGACCGTGGTCAAGAGGTGGTGGACGCGATGAGTGCTGCGCTGGCAAGTTCGGCGGCAATAGTTTGACTTCTCTTTTTTTCTGTTTAAGACATTGGGGAAGTGTTACCGATCAGCAACCGCAACTTCCACCCGATTGTAAATTTTTTTGTAATTTAGTATGTAATTTTCTTAAAGTGTTTTCATGTGTAATTTCTTGTATATATGTATATTTTGACGCTTAACTAATTTAGTTATCAGCGTATTTTTTTAATTGATTGTACATTTTCTTGTTTAACGCGAAACTTTTAAAGTTTTGAGTGTTTTTTTTTAATTGATTGTATATTTTATGTGAACTTGACAAGCGTCAGACTTGCTTTGATCGCTTATTATTTTAGTGCTTAATATGTTTTAAAAAATTGCATGCTTTCTTGTTTAACGCGAAACTTTTAAAGTTTTCAGTTTTTGTTTTTATAGTATAAATTTATGCATAATGATTGAACAGACTGGTTGCATGGGGTTTTCGTGGTTTCCCTCATGTGTCACGTAAATGCGGACCAGTTTTTTCAAGTCATTTTTGTATTTTATGTGAGAAGTCCTCCACGAAGGCATAAAATAAAGTTGAATGTAAATGAACACAAATAAATAAAACTGAAAACAAGCATGTTACAGGGAGGGAGACACAAATGCACAAATTCAATAAATATTTAAATAGGAATTTAACTGAATATACACACATCTATATAAACACATGCTACACACATTATAATTTTGAAATTAAAAGAACATAAATAAAGTAGAAATATACATATAAAGAACATGCAACAGGGAGGGAAACACGTATGTAAAATGTAAGGCTACTTTCACAGCACATACTCGGGATTTCATAGCTGCACTTCCACTCATTCAATAAATATTTAAATAGAAATTAAATTGAATACACACACATCTATATGAACACATTAACACATTAGAAGGAGTTACATTAATTGTTAGTATTATTGGAGTTAAATTAATTGTTACATTAATTGTTAGTATTATTGGAGTTACATTAATTGTTACATTAATTGTTAGTATTATTGGAGTTACATTAATTGTTAGAAGGATTGTTAGAAGGAGGGAAACGCATATGTGATATGTAAGGCTACTATCACAGATTTTCGGGATTTCACACATGCAATAAATCAATAAATATTTCAATAGAAATTTAATCAAACACAAAAAACACATCTATATACATGCTCTCTCTCTCTCTCACTCACTCACTCTCTCTCTCCCTCACTCACTCACTCTCTCTCTCTCTCTCTCTCTATCTATCTATCTATCTATCTGTCTATCTATCTATCTAACTCTATCTATCTATCTGTCTGTCTCTCTCTATCTATCTGTCTGTCTATCTATATAACTCTATCTATCTATCTGTCTGTCTAACTCTAGCTATCTATCTGTCTGTCTGTCTATCTATCTATCTGTCTGTCTAACTATCTATCTATCTATGTATCTGTCTGTCTATCTATCTATCTATCTGTCTGTCTATCTAACTCTATCTATCTATCTGTCTGTCTATCTAACTCTATCTATCTATCTGTCTGTCTATCTCTCTCTCTCTCTATATATATATATATATATATATGTCTGTCTATCTATCTATCTATCTATCTAACTCTATCTATCTGTCTATCTATCTATCTAACTCTATCTATCTGTCTATTTATCTATCTATCTATCTATTTTTATTCGAACTTGTGAAAACTACTGAATATGCATATGTTGTAATTTTCGCTCTCACAACTTTTCTTATCATTATATATACATATTTGTATGTATATATTATGATCTAGTTGATGAAAAAACTGTAAGGAACATTTGGAGAATCCTATTCTAGAGATTACATGTTATGCAAAGTTCAAACTATGTTAAAACAACAAATTGCACTCGAAAAAAAAACCCTACATATTACAGAAGGACAACTGCACAGCAACTCAAAATAGGTAGGCGAAAAAATCGTTGGACAGGCCTTGTGAAAACTACTGAATATGCATATGTTGTAATTTTCGCTCTCACAACTTTCCTTATCATAATATATACATATTTGTATGTATATATTATGATCTAGTTGATGAAAAAACTGTAAGGAACATTTGGAGAATCCTATTCTAGAGATTACATGTTATGCAAAGTTCAATCTATGTTAAAACAACAAATTGCACTCGAAAAAAAGAAACCCTACATATTACAGAAGGACAACTGCACAGCAAACTCAAAATAGGTAGGCGAAAAAATCGTTGGACAGGTCCATTGAGACTGTAATTGGCTTTCCTAGTATGAAATGTAAGTAAAAGTTTGAAATTAATTATTTTTATTTATTATTAACGATGTCTCAAATGATCTGTCCCTTTTCCCAACATGGCCTGCGCGTCAGAAAACACAGAAGTGAACTTAAAAAGTTAGAAAACAGTATTTTAGATTATAAACAGTATTTTAAGGGACTAGCCCGTAAGCGCAAAAAATAAAAACTTTATTCTATTGAAAAAAGAAAAAAAAAGAAGAGAATGAGGGGTCCCGTAAAGACCAAAAAGCTGAGCATTCGTGATGAAAATGAATGAACAAAAGAGCCACATACCTGCATCCTTACACGTTTGGTTTCCAAAATTAAATTGAGCGAAAACGTGTTAAAAGGTTGCCAGAAAGTAACGAAGTCGCCTTAGGAGTGCTACCAGAATTAAAAAACAGTCACGTGGAAGCGCCATTGAAATGAAAAAGGAATTTGAAATATGTATGTATTTAAAATAAAGTAAGTAAAAATATACATACATAAGAATATTACTGTAATGAACTGTTAGTTATGAAAAAGAAAATGATACTCAAAAGAAGTGTTAGGTGTTAAACAAAAATTATAAGCAAAAAACTGTGATGAAACCTAATCAGGTATGTAACGAAAATTTAAATTAAAAAAAATATGAACCGAAATGAATTATCCTAAAAAATATCCGATGGAATTCATTCATGTATGTTACGAAAATTTTAATTAAATAAAAAGAAATCTTACAGGGAAACTGGCGGCGCAGCGGTCGGATCGCTGAATATTGGTTTCATGAATTTGTAACATGCATAACAGACGTCCGTCCCTCATGCAGGTAGCCGCAGTATTACCTAAACAAAACAAAAAAATTAACGGGATTAAGAAATTGTGAGGTCTTATTAATGGCTAGACACCCAATAAAATAAAATGAAATCTTTAATTAATCAAAATACGGACATGGGAATAAATAACAGGAATCTCAGCGATGAGTAAAACGCGTACAAGAACATGTAAAAACAGAAGGCGAAAAATTCTCTTTTGCAGAAGAAAATGTGTGTGTGGGGGGGGGAGTAGCCTCCCAAAATAAGAGAAGTAAATAAAGATAAGATACGTGGAAGTACAGGAACAGAGGCATAGAAATTAATATTTATTCAGTGCAAAATCTAGTAAATAAATGAACCTAAACTGTTGAGGTCAGTTTTAATCAACAGTTCGTGATCATTCATGGAAAACTTTCTTAAACTGACGTTTGGTCTTCTTCACAGAGTATGGAATGTACAGGGAGGAAATGAAAGAGTGTTAGAATGCAGTGTCCCTCTCTTTTTTAGTTAACAACTTCGATCTACATGTCATGCGGAAGCGAAAAGAAAATCGAATTGTTCACAGAATATCGAATGTACAGGGAGGAAATGAGTCTGACGCGCAGAACTGAACGACAATTCATTCAAAACACACAAGGAAACAAGTACGCAGGGTCGACAGAGGATGAGGAAATCATTAGAATTGACAATGGCATGGAAATGAATTCATAACAGGTTCGAAAAGAGTCAAAAAAAGGGCGTGAATTCGGTACCAAACGCCAGTAACGAAGCGCATTTCCATGCAGCTTTTATGTGCGTCACGCAGAAGTAAAGAATGAACACAGTGTCCCTTATCTGTTCAGGGTTTCTTTCAGATGCAAACATAGTGAAAAAGAAGTAAATGAATGCAGTTTCTTTCTGAGAAAAAAAGGAATGAAAATAAAGTCTCTTCAAGGAAATAAACTTTTAAATAATTAGTGGAAAATGCTTACACCACCTTTGAAAGTGGAATGAAAAGTTGAAATATTTTATCAGATATTGTTCTAATTCAACGGTGAGAAAGCTATGAGAGTTACATCAAACTGTTAGTAAAGCTGAACTGTTGAAAGGAATTGTTAGAAAAGCAAATTCAACAAATGTAAATCGAGTTGAATAAATGTGAATGTTCTTTCGGAAACTGTAACGGGAGCACTCAGAAAGAGTTGTGCTTGCTATAATTTTTGAAATGGAATCGAAATTTTTATGAGAATAAAGAGTTGTAGAAGCAGTGTATCACAAAACGTTTTGGAATTGCCGTAACTTGTTTTTGGAATATAGGGATCGCATAGACCGCAGTGAGGTGATGGCGATCAGTCGGTTTAGGCAAAGTCCCCGGTTTGTGTGTTTGGCCCCCCTCCTGGTGCGCGCCGAAGGCGCGCACATAGTCTCCCCGCAGGAGCCAAACACGCTAACCGGGGACTTTGCCTAAAAAAAGGAATGAAAATAGTATAGTTCCGGTTTTTGACACTAGGTGGCGCCACGACATACCAAGGAAATCCCAGAGGAGCAGCTATTACGCCTCCCAACAACAATCTTTATTCCTTTTTGGATCTTCTTGCGTGTTATCTGCTGTTTGACGTCGCCCCTGTGGTGTTGCTGTTAGTAAGTATTCTAGTAAGTATTTTTTCAATACTTTCTTGCCTACTTAGTGCCCTGTATTAGTGATATTATGTCTGCTAATATGTCTTCAGTTACAGGTGAGTCTCCCGACCACATTGTAGACGTACCCCCACGTCCTACGAAGAGAATGGTGAAGAGAGAAGTGCCCCCGGACGGAAACCGAGCATGGCTATTTGTGTTTATAGCCTACCTCCTGTCGGTTGTAGTTTCGGGGCTTCCTCCGTGCTTTGGCCCAATAAAGGCTGCAATTACGGAGGAGTTTCCAGACACTTCGCAGAGTACCCTTGGCCAATTTCCATCTTTGGTCAGTAACTTGAGTCTTTTGCTGTCACCCATAGCTACTCTTGTGGTACTGAAATGTGGTCCTCGTTTGAGTCTTTTTCTAGGAGGACTTTTTTCTGTAATTGGACTAGGTTTAAGTTGTTTTGCTAAATGTGCTGGCTTCCTAGTTTTCAGTTACGGAGTTGTGGTCGGGATCGGTTCCAGTTTAATAGTTGCAAGTTTGCTCTCCCAAATTGCAGCTTTGTTTACCTCCCGCAAGCCTTTAGCTTTTGCCTTGTATATGTGCGGAGAGTGTACGGGGGCATTTGTGCTTCCTTTTTTAATCGATTTTCTTTTAGGTGAGTACGGGTGGCGCATGGTATTTTTTGTTTTATGTGTTTTGAATGTGCCCACCTGTTTGGCTGCTGCTGCGTTCGAGAGGCCCGAATTTTATTTTGTCGAAATTTCCGAGGAAGTGGAAATTAAGAATCCTACGGAAGAAGAAAGGCCAGAAATGGTTGTTCCTATTCCCGAGGTTCCAATTTCAAGCTCCTTGAAATTATGGCATAATATCAGGGACTCAACAGGGTTGACGCTCCTGAAGAAATGGGAGTTGTGGTTGATGTTGGTGGCTATTGCTTCTCACGGATTTGGCAGTGCAGGCTTGAAGTCCATTTTTGAGAATGGCCTGAAGGAACACGAGTTCCCGATAGGACATACGTACTGCTTCTTGATGACGGTGTTTGTTCGATTCACATACGGCTTGTTTAGTGGGCAGTCTCGGATTCCAAGGAACTTGGAATACTTCCTATCGTCCTTGGCCAATGTTGGTGGCGCTATTTTAATGCTGGGCGTAGGTTGCGAGACAGTGGCTCACTATCTGGTCGTTTTGTGTCTAATGGCTATCGGCAATGGGATTTGGGGAGTTCTGACACCCGTCGTTATCGGCGAGAACGTAGGTTCTATCCCCAAAGCTTTCGCTTGGATCAAATGTATCCGGGGAATTCTGGCTCTCCTCTTCCCATTGTTGAAAGACCATGTGAAGGAAGACCGTGGTCAAGAGGTGGTGGACGCGATGAGTGCTGCGCTGGCAAGTTCGGCGGCAATAGTTTCACTTCTCTTTTTTTCTGTTTAAGACATTGGGGAAGTGTAACCGATCAGCAACCGCAACTTCCACCCGATTGTAAATTTTTTTGTAATTTAGTATGTAATTTTCTTAAAGTGTTTTCATGTGTAATTTCTTGTATATATGTATATTTTGACGCTTAACTAATTTAGTTATCAGCGTATTTTTTTAATTGATTGTACATTTTCTTGTTTAACGCGAAACTTTTAAAGTTTTGAGTGTTTTTTTTTAATTGATTGTATATTTTATGTGAACTTGACAAGCGTCAGACTTGCTTTGATCGCTTATTATTTTAGTGCTTAATATGTTTTAAAAAATTGCATGCTTTCTTGTTTAACGCGAAACTTTTACAGTTTTTGTTTTTATAGTATAAATTTATGCATAATGATTGAACAGACTGGTTGCATGGGGTTTTCGTGGTTTCCCTCATGTGTCACGTAAATGCGGACCAGTTTTTTCAAGTCATTTTTGTATTTTATGTGAGAAGTCCTCCACGAAGGCATAAAATAAAGTTGAATGTAAATGAACACAAATAAATAAAACTGAAAACAAGCATGTTACAGGGAGGGAGACACAAATGCACAAATTCAATAAATATTTAAATAGGAATTTAACTGAATATACACACATCTATATAAACACATGCTACACACATTATAATTTTGAAATTAAAAGAACATAAATAAAGTAGAAATATACATATAAAGAACATGCAACAGGGAGGGAAACACGTATGTAAAATGTAAGGCTACTTTCACAGCACATACTCGGGATTTCATAGCTGCACTTGCACTCATTCAATAAATATTTAAATAGAAATTAAATTGAATACACACACATCTATATGAACACATTAATTGTTAGAAGGAGTTACATTAATTGTTAGTATTATTGGAGTTAAATTAATTGTTACATTAATTGTTAGTATTATTGGAGTTAAATTAATTGTTACATTAATTATTATTGGAATTGGTTACATAAGTATTATTGGAGTTACATTAATTGTTACATTAATTGTTAGTATTATTGGAGTTACATTAATTGTTAGAAGGATTGTTAGAAGGAGGGAAACGCATATGTGATATGTAAGGCTACTATCACAGATTTTCGGGATTTCACACATGCAATAAATCAATAAATATTTCAATAGAAATTTAATCAAACACAAATTTATTATTGGAGTTAAATTAATTGTTACATTAATTGTTAGTATTATTGGAGTTACATTAATTGTTACATTAATTGTTAGTATTATTGGAGTTACATTAATTGTTAGAAGGATTGTTAGAAGGAGGGAAACGCATATGTGATATGTAAGGCTACTATCACAGATTTTCGGGATTTCACACATGCAATAAATCAATAAATATTTCAATAGAAATTTAATCAAACACAAAAAACACATCTATATACATGCTCTCTCTCTCTCACTCACTCACTCTATCTATCTATCTATCTATCTATCTATCTGTCTATCTATCTATCTAACTCTATCTACCTATCTATCTGTGTCTGTCTATCTATCTATCTAATTCTATCTATCTATGTATGTATCTGTCTGTCTCTCTCTATCTATCTGTCTGTCTATCTATATAACTCTATCTATCTATCTATCTATCTGTCTGTCTAACTCTAGCTATCTATCTGTCTGTCTGTCTATCTATCTATCTATCTATCTGTCTGTCTAACTATCTATCTATCTATCTGTCTGTCTGTCTATCTATCTATCTATCTGTCTGTCTATCTCTCTCTCTATATATATATATGTCTGTCTATCTATCTATCTATCTAACTCTATCTATCTGTCTATCTATCTATCTAACTCTATCTATCTGTCTATCTATCTATCTGTCTGTCTGTCTATCTATCTATCTCTATCTATCTATCTACCTATCTATCTATCTGTCTATCTATCTATCTATCTATCTATCTATCTATCTATCTATCTATTTTTATTCGAACTTGTGAAAACTACTGAATATGCATATGTTGTAATTTTCGCTCTCACAACTTTTCTTATCATTATATATACATATTTGTATGTATATATTATGATCTAGTTGATGAAAAAACTGTAAGGAACATTTGGAGAATCCTATTCTAGAGATTACATGTTATGCAAAGTTCAATCTATGTTAAAACAACAAATTGCACTCGAAAAAAAGAAACCCTACATATTACAGAAGGACAACTGCACAGCAACTCAAAATAGGTAGGCGAAAAAATCGTTGGACAGGCCTTGTGAAAACTACTGAATATGCATATGTTGTAATTTTCGCTTTCACAACTTTCCTTATCATAATATATACATATTTGTATGTATATATTATGATCTAGTTGATGAAAAAACTGTAAGGAACATTTGGAGAATCCTATTCTAGAGATTACATGTTATGCAAAGTTCAATCTATGTTAAAACAACAAATTGCACTCGAAAAAAAGAAACCCTACATATTACAGAAGGACAACTGCACAGCAAACTCAAAATAGGTAGGCGAAAAAATCGTTGGACATGTCCATTGAGACTGTAATTGGCTTTCCTAGTATGAAATGTAAGTAAAAGTTTGAAATTAATTATTTTTATTTATTATTAACGATGTCTCAAATGATCTGTCCCTTTTCCCAACATGGCCTGCCCGTCAGAAAACACAGAAGTGAACTTAAAAAGTTAGAAAACAGTATTTTAGATTATAAACAGTATTTTAAGGGACTAGCCCGTAAGCGCAAAAAATAAAAACTTTATTCTATTGAAAAAAGAAAAAAAAAGAAGAGAATGAGGGGTCCCGTAAAGACCAAAAAGCTGAGCATTCGTGATGAAAATGAATGAACAAAAGAGCCACATACCTGCGTCCTTACACGTTTGGTTTCCAAAATTAAATTGAGCGAAAACGTGTTAAAAGGTTGCCAGAAAGTAACGAAGTCGCCTTAGGAGTGCTACCAGAATTAAAAAACAGTCACGTGGAAGCGCCATTGAAATGAAAAAGGAATTTGAAATATGTATGTATTTAAAATAAAGTAAGTAAAAATATACATACATATGAATATTACTGTAATGAACTGTTAGTTATGAAAAAGAAAATGATACTCAAAAGAAGTGTTAGGTGTTAAACAAAAATTATAAGCAAAAAACTGTGATGAAACCTAATCAGGTATGTAACGAAAATTTAAATTAAAAAAAAATATGAACCGAAATGAATTATCCTAAAAAATTTCCGATGGAATTCATTCATGTATGTTACGAAAATTTTAATTAAATAAAAAGAAATCTTACAGGGAAACTGGCGGCGCAGCGGTCGGATCGCTGAATATTGGTTTCATGAATTTGTAACATGCATAACAGACGTCCGTCCTTTATGCAGGTAGCCGCAGTATTACCTAAACAAAACAAAAAAATTAACGGGATTAAGAAATTGTGAGGTCTTATTAATGGCTAGACACCCAATAAAATAAAATGAAATCTTTAATTAATCAAAATACGGACATGGGAATAAATAACAGGAATCTCAGCGATGAGTAAAACGCGTACAAGAACATGTAAAAACAGAAGGCGAAAAATTCTCTTTTGCAGAAGAAAATGTGTGTGTGTGTGGGGGGGGGAGTAGCCTCACAAAATAAGAAAAATAAATAAAGATAAGATACGTGGAAGTACAGGAACAGAGGCATAGAAATTAATATTTATTCAGTGCAAAATCTAGTAAATAAATGAACCTAAACTGTTGAGGTCAGTTTTAATCAACAGTTCGTGATCATTCATGGAAAACTTTCTTAAACTGACGTTTGGTCTTCTTCACAGAGTATGGAATGTACAGGGAGGAAATGAAAGAGTGGTAGAATGCAGTGTCCCTCTCTTTTTTAGTTAACTACTTCGATCTACATGTCATGTGGAAGCGAAAAGAAAATCGAATTGTTCACAGAATATCGAATATACAGGGAGGAAATGAGTCTGACGCGCAGAACTGAACGACAATTCATTCAAAACACACAAGGAAACAAGTACGCAGGGTCGACAGAGGATGAGGAAATCATTAGAATTGACAATGGCATGGAAATGAATTCATAACAGGTTCGAAAAGAGTTAAAAAAAGGGCGTGAATTCGGTACCAAACGCCAGTAACGAAGCGCATTTCAATGCAGCTTTTATGTGCGTCACGCAGAAGTAAAGAATGAACACAGTGTCCCTTATCTGTTCAGGGTTTCTTTCAGATGCAAACATAGTGGAAAAAGAAGTAAATGAATGCAGTTTCTTTCTGAGAAAAAAAGGAATGAAAATAAAGTCTGTTCAAGGAAATAAACTTTTAAATAATTAGTGGAAAATGCTTACACCACCTTTGAAAGTGGAATGAAAAGTTGAAATATTTTATCAGATATTGTTCCAATTCAACGGTGAGAGAGCTATGAGAGTTACATCAAACTGTTAGTAAAGCTGAACTGTTGAAAGGAATTGTTAGAAAAGCAAATTCAACAAATGTAAATCGAGTTGAATAAATGTGAATGTTCTTTCGGAAACTGTAACGGGAGCACTCAGAAAGAGTTGTGCTTGCTATAATTTTTGAAATGGAATCGAAATTTTTATGAGAATAAAGAGTTGTAGAAGCAGTGTATCACAAAACGTTTTGGAATTGCCGTAACTTGTTTTTGGAATATAGGGATCGCATAGACCGCAGTGCGGCGAAGCCGCAGTGAGGTGATGGCGATCAGTCGGTTTAGGCAAAGTCCCCGGTTTGTGTGTTTGGCCCCCCTCCTGGTGCACGCCGAAGGCGCGCACATAGTCTCCCCGCAGGGGCCAAACACGCTAACCGGGGACTTTGCCTAAAAAAAGGAATGAAAATAGTATAGTTCCGTTTTCTGACACTAGGTGGCGCCACGACATACCAAGGAAATCCCAGAGGAGCAGCTATTACGCCTCCCAACAACAATCTTTATTCCTTTTTGGATCTTCCTGCGTGTTGGCTGCTGTTTGACGTCGCTCCTGTGGTGTTGCTGTTAGTAAGTATTCTAGTAAGTATTTTTTCAATACTTTCTTGCCTACTTAGTGCCCTGTATTAGTGATATTATGTCTGCTAATATGTCTTCAGTTACAGGTGAGTCTCCCGACCACATTGTAGACGTACCCCCACGTCCTACGAAGAGAATGGTGAAGAGAGAAGTGCCCCCGGACGGAAACCGAGCATGGCTATTTGTGTTTATAGCCTACCTCCTGTCGGTTGTAGTTTCGGGGCTTCCTCCGTGCTTTGGCCCAATAAAGGCTGCAATTACGGAGGAGTTTCCAGACACTTCGCAGAGTACCCTTGGCCAATTTCCATCTTTGGTCAGTAACTTGAGTCTTTTGCTGTCACCCATAGCTACTCTTGTGGTACTGAAATGTGGTCCTCGTTTGAGTCTTTTTCTAGGAGGACTTTTTTCTGTAATTGGACTAGGTTTAAGTTGTTTTGCTAAATGTGCTGGCTTCCTAGTTTTCAGTTACGGAGTTGTGGTCGGGATCGGTTCCAGTTTAATAGTTGCAAGTTTGCTCTCCCAAATTGCAGCTTTGTTTACCTCCCGCAAGCCTTTAGCTTTTGCCTTGTATATGTGCGGAGAGTGTACGGGGGCATTTGTGCTTCCTTTTTTAATCGATTTTCTTTTAGGTGAGTACGGGTGGCGCATGGTATTTTTTGTTTTATGTGTTTTGAATGTGCCCACCTGTTTGGCTGCTGCTGCGTTCGAGAGGCCCGAATTTTATTTTGTCGAAATTTCCGAGGAAGTGGAAATTAAGAATCCTACGGAAGAAGAAAGGCCAGAAATGGTTGTTCCTATTCCCGAGGTTCCAATTTCAAGCTCCTTGAAATTATGGCATAATATCAGGGACTCAACAGGGTTGACGCTCCTGAAGAAATGGGAGTTGTGGTTGATGTTGGTGGCTATTGCTTCTCACGGATTTGGCAGTGCAGGCTTGAAGTCCATTTTTGAGAATGGCCTGAAGGAACACGAGTTCCCGATAGGACATACGTACTGCTTCTTGATGACGGTGTTTGTTCGATTCACATACGGCTTGTTTAGTGGGCAGTCTCGGATTCCAAGGAACTTGGAATACTTCCTATCGTCCTTGGCCAATGTTGGTGGCGCTATTTTAATGCTGGGCGTAGGTTGCGAGACAGTGGCTCACTATCTGGTCGTTTTGTGTCTAATGGCTATCGGCAATGGGATTTGGGGAGTTCTGACACCCGTCGTTATCGGCGAGAACGTAGGTTCTATCCCCAAAGCTTTCGCTTGGATCAAATGTATCCGGGGAATTCTGGCTCTCCTCTTCCCATTGTTGAAAGACCATGTGAAGGAAGACCGTGGTCAAGAGGTGGTGGACGCGATGAGTGCTGCGCTGGCAAGTTCGGCGGCAATAGTTTCACTTCTCTTTTTTTCTGTTTAAGACATTGGGGAAGTGTAACCGATCAGCAACCGCAACTTCCACCCGATTGTAAATTTTTTTGTAATTTAGTATGTAATTTTCTTAAAGTGTTTTCATGTGTAATTTCTTGTATATATGTATATTTTGACGCTTAACTAATTTAGTTATCAGCGTATTTTTTTAATTGATTGTACATTTTCTTGTTTAACGCGAAACTTTTAAAGTTTTGAGTGTTTTTTTTTAATTGATTGTATATTTTATGTGAACTTGACAAGCGTCAGACTTGCTTTGATCGCTTATTATTTTAGTGCTTAATATGTTTTAAAAAATTGCATGCTTTCTTGTTTAACGCGAAACTTTTACAGTTTTTGTTTTTATAGTATAAATTTATGCATAATGATTGAACAGACTGGTTGCATGGGGTTTTCGTGGTTTCCCTCATGTGTCACGTAAATGCGGACCAGTTTTTTCAAGTCATTTTTGTATTTTATGTGAGAAGTCCTCCACGAAGGCATAAAATAAAGTTGAATGTAAATGAACACAAATAAATAAAACTGAAAACAAGCATGTTACAGGGAGGGAGACACAAATGCACAAATTCAATAAATATTTAAATAGGAATTTAACTGAATATACACACATCTATATAAACACATGCTACACACATTATAATTTTGAAATTAAAAGAACATAAATAAAGTAGAAATATACATATAAAGAACATGCAACAGGGAGGGAAACACGTATGTAAAATGTAAGGCTACTTTCACAGCACATACTCGGGATTTCATAGCTGCACTTGCACTCATTCAATAAATATTTAAATAGAAATTAAATTGAATACACACACATCTATATGAACACATTAATTGTTAGAAGGAGTTACATTAATTGTTAGTATTATTGGAGTTAAATTAATTGTTACATTAATTGTTAGTATTATTGGAGTTAAATTAATTGTTACATTAATTATTATTGGAATTGGTTACATAAGTATTATTGGAGTTACATTAATTGTTACATTAATTGTTAGTATTATTGGAGTTACATTAATTGTTAGAAGGATTGTTAGAAGGAGGGAAACGCATATGTGATATGTAAGGCTACTATCACAGATTTTCGGGATTTCACACATGCAATAAATCAATAAATATTTCAATAGAAATTTAATCAAACACAAATTTATTATTGGAGTTAAATTAATTGTTACATTAATTGTTAGTATTATTGGAGTTACATTAATTGTTACATTAATTGTTAGTATTATTGGAGTTACATTAATTGTTAGAAGGATTGTTAGAAGGAGGGAAACGCATATGTGATATGTAAGGCTACTATCACAGATTTTCGGGATTTCACACATGCAATAAATCAATAAATATTTCAATAGAAATTTAATCAAACACAAAAAACACATCTATATACATGCTCTCTCTCTCTCACTCACTCACTCTATCTATCTATCTATCTATCTATCTATCTGTCTATCTATCTATCTAACTCTATCTACCTATCTATCTGTGTCTGTCTATCTATCTATCTAATTCTATCTATCTATGTATGTATCTGTCTGTCTCTCTCTATCTATCTGTCTGTCTATCTATATAACTCTATCTATCTATCTATCTATCTGTCTGTCTAACTCTAGCTATCTATCTGTCTGTCTGTCTATCTATCTATCTATCTATCTGTCTGTCTAACTATCTATCTATCTATCTATCTGTCTGTCTGTCTATCTATCTATCTATCTGTCTGTCTATCTCTCTCTCTATATATATATATGTCTGTCTATCTATCTATCTATCTAACTCTATCTATCTGTCTATCTATCTATCTAACTCTATCTATCTGTCTATCTATCTATCTGTCTGTCTGTCTATCTATCTATCTCTATCTATCTATCTACCTATCTATCTATCTGTCTATCTATCTATCTATCTATCTATCTATCTATCTATCTATCTATTTTTATTCGAACTTGTGAAAACTACTGAATATGCATATGTTGTAATTTTCGCTCTCACAACTTTTCTTATCATTATATATACATATTTGTATGTATATATTATGATCTAGTTGATGAAAAAACTGTAAGGAACATTTGGAGAATCCTATTCTAGAGATTACATGTTATGCAAAGTTCAATCTATGTTAAAACAACAAATTGCACTCGAAAAAAAGAAACCCTACATATTACAGAAGGACAACTGCACAGCAACTCAAAATAGGTAGGCGAAAAAATCGTTGGACAGGCCTTGTGAAAACTACTGAATATGCATATGTTGTAATTTTCGCTTTCACAACTTTCCTTATCATAATATATACATATTTGTATGTATATATTATGATCTAGTTGATGAAAAAACTGTAAGGAACATTTGGAGAATCCTATTCTAGAGATTACATGTTATGCAAAGTTCAATCTATGTTAAAACAACAAATTGCACTCGAAAAAAAGAAACCCTACATATTACAGAAGGACAACTGCACAGCAAACTCAAAATAGGTAGGCGAAAAAATCGTTGGACATGTCCATTGAGACTGTAATTGGCTTTCCTAGTATGAAATGTAAGTAAAAGTTTGAAATTAATTATTTTTATTTATTATTAACGATGTCTCAAATGATCTGTCCCTTTTCCCAACATGGCCTGCGCGTCAGAAAACACAGAAGTGAACTTAAAAAGTTAGAAAACAGTATTTTAGATTATAAACAGTATTTTAAGGGACTAGCCCGTAAGCGCAAAAAATAAAAACTTTATTCTATTGAAAAAAGAAAAAAAAAGAAGAGAATGAGGGGTCCCGTAAAGACCAAAAAGCTGAGCATTCGTGATGAAAATGAATGAACAAAAGAGCCACATACCTGCGTCCTTACACGTTTGGTTTCCAAAATTAAATTGAGCGAAAACGTGTTAAAAGGTTGCCAGAAAGTAACGAAGTCGCCTTAGGAGTGCTACCAGAATTAAAAAACAGTCACGTGGAAGCGCCATTGAAATGAAAAAGGAATTTGAAATATGTATGTATTTAAAATAAAGTAAGTAAAAATATACATACATATGAATATTACTGTAATGAACTGTTAGTTATGAAAAAGAAAATGATACTCAAAAGAAGTGTTAGGTGTTAAACAAAAATTATAAGCAAAAAACTGTGATGAAACCTAATCAGGTATGTAACGAAAATTTAAATTAAAAAAAATATGAACCGAAATGAATTATCCTAAAAAATATCCGATGGAATTCATTCATGTATGTTACGAAAATTTTAATTAAATAAAAAGAAATCTTACAGGCAAACTGGCGGCGCAGCGGTCGGATCGCTGAATATTGGTTTCATGAATTTGTAACATGCATAACAGACGTCCGTCCCTCATGCAGGTAGCCGCAGTATTACCTAAACAAAACAAAAAAATTAACGGGATTAAGAAATTGTGAGGTCTTATTAATGGCTAGACACCCAATAAAATAAAATGAAATCTTTAATTAATCAAAATACGGACATGGGAATAAATAACAGGAATCTCAGCGATGAGTAAAACGCGTACAAGAACATGTAAAAACAGAAGGCGAAAAATTCTCTTTTGCAGAAGAAAATGTGTGTGGGGGGGGGGAGTAGCCTCCCAAAATAAGAGAAGTAAATAAAGATAAGATACGTGGAAGTACAGGAACAGAGGCATAGAAATTAATATTTATTCAGTGCAAAATCTAGTAAATAAATGAACCTAAACTGTTGAGGTCAGTTTTAATCAACAGTTCGTGATCATTCATGGAAAACTTTCTTAAACTGACGTTTGGTCTTCTTCACAGAGTATGGAATGTACAGGGAGGAAATGAAAGAGTGGTAGAATGCAGTGTCCCTCTCTTTTTTAGTTAACTACTTCGATCTACATGTCATGTGGAAGCGAAAAGAAAATCGAATTGTTCACAGAATATCGAATGTACAGGGAGGAAATGAGTCTGACGCGCAGAACTGAACGACAATTCATTCAAAACACACAAGGAAACAAGTACGCAGGGTCGACAGAGGATGAGGAAATCATTAGAATTGACAATGGCATGGAAATGAATTCATAACAGGTTCGAAAAGAGTCAAAAAAAGGGCGTGAATTCGGTACCAAACGCCAGTAACGAAGCGCATTTCCATGCAGCTTTTATGTGCGTCACGCAGAAGTAAAGAATGAACACAGTGTCCCTTATCTGTTCAGGGTTTCTTTCAGATGCAAACATAGTGAAAAAGAAGTAAATGAATGCAGTTTCTTTCTGAGAAAAAAATGAATGAAAATAAAGTCTCTTCAAGGAAATAAACTTTTAAATAATTAGTGGAAAATGCTTACACCACCTTTGAAAGTGGAATGAAAAGTTGAAATATTTTATCAGATATTGTTCTAATTCAACGGTGAGAAAGCTATGAGAGTTACATCAAACTGTTAGTAAAGCTGAACTGTTGAAAGGAATTGTTAGAAAAGCAAATTCAACAAATGTAAATCGAGTTGAATAAATGTGAATGTTCTTTCGGAAACTGTAACGGGAGCACTCAGAAAGAGTTGTGCTTGCTATAATTTTTGAAATGGAATCGAAATTTTTATGAGAATAAAGAGTTGTAGAAGCAGTGTATCACAAAACGTTTTGGAATTGCCGTAACTTGTTTTTGGAATATAGGGATCGCATAGACCGCAGTGCGGCGAAGCCGCAGTGAGGTGATGGCGATCAGTCGGTTTAGGCAAAGTCCCCGGTTTGTGTGTTTGGCCCCCCTCCTGGTGCACGCCGAAGGCGCGCAAATAGTCTCCCCGCAGGGGCCAAACACGCTAACCGGGGACTTTGCCTAAAAAAAGGAATGAAAATAGTATAGTTCCGTTTTCTGACACTAGGTGGCGCCACGACATACCAAGGAAATCCCAGAGGAGCAGCTATTACGCCTCCCAACAACAATCTTTATTCCTTTTTGGATCTTCCTGCGTGTTGGCTGCTGTTTGACGTCGCTCCTGTGGTGTTGCTGTTAGTAAGTATTCTAGTAAGTATTTTTTCAATACTTTCTTGCCTACTTAGTGCCCTGTATTAGTGATATTATGTCTGCTAATATGTCTTCAGTTACAGGTGAGTCTCCCGACCACATTGTAGACGTACCCCCACGTCCTACGAAGAGAATGGTGAAGAGAGAAGTGCCCCCGGACGGAAACCGAGCATGGCTATTTGTGTTTATAGCCTACCTCCTGTCGGTTGTAGTTTCGGGGCTTCCTCCGTGCTTTGGCCCAATAAAGGCTGCAATTACGGAGGAGTTTCCAGACACTTCGCAGAGTACCCTTGGCCAATTTCCATCTTTGGTCAGTAACTTGAGTCTTTTGCTGTCACCCATAGCTACTCTTGTGGTACTGAAATGTGGTCCTCGTTTGAGTCTTTTTCTAGGAGGACTTTTTTCTGTAATTGGACTAGGTTTAAGTTGTTTTGCTAAATGTGCTGGCTTCCTAGTTTTCAGTTACGGAGTTGTGGTCGGGATCGGTTCCAGTTTAATAGTTGCAAGTTTGCTCTCCCAAATTGCAGCTTTGTTTACCTCCCGCAAGCCTTTAGCTTTTGCCTTGTATATGTGCGGAGAGTGTACGGGGGCATTTGTGCTTCCTTTTTTAATCGATTTTCTTTTAGGTGAGTACGGGTGGCGCATGGTATTTTTTGTTTTATGTGTTTTGAATGTGCCCACCTGTTTGGCTGCTGCTGCGTTCGAGAGGCCCGAATTTTATTTTGTCGAAATTTCCGAGGAAGTGGAAATTAAGAATCCTACGGAAGAAGAAAGGCCAGAAATGGTTGTTCCTATTCCCGAGGTTCCAATTTCAAGCTCCTTGAAATTATGGCATAATATCAGGGACTCAACAGGGTTGACGCTCCTGAAGAAATGGGAGTTGTGGTTGATGTTGGTGGCTATTGCTTCTCACGGATTTGGCAGTGCAGGCTTGAAGTCCATTTTTGAGAATGGCCTGAAGGAACACGAGTTCCCGATAGGACATACGTACTGCTTCTTGATGACGGTGTTTGTTCGATTCACATACGGCTTGTTTAGTGGGCAGTCTCGGATTCCAAGGAACTTGGAATACTTCCTATCGTCCTTGGCCAATGTTGGTGGCGCTATTTTAATGCTGGGCGTAGGTTGCGAGACAGTGGCTCACTATCTGGTCGTTTTGTGTCTAATGGCTATCGGCAATGGGATTTGGGGAGTTCTGACACCCGTCGTTATCGGCGAGAACGTAGGTTCTATCCCCAAAGCTTTCGCTTGGATCAAATGTATCCGGGGAATTCTGGCTCTCCTCTTCCCATTGTTGAAAGACCATGTGAAGGAAGACCGTGGTCAAGAGGTGGTGGACGCGATGAGTGCTGCGCTGGCAAGTTCGGCGGCAATAGTTTCACTTCTCTTTTTTTCTGTTTAAGACATTGGGGAAGTGTAACCGATCAGCAACCGCAACTTCCACCGGATTGTAAATTTTTTTGTAATTTAGTATGTAATTTTCTTAAAGTGTTTTCATGTGTAATTTCTTGTATATATGTATATTTTGACGCTTAACTAATTTAGTTATCAGCGTATTTTTTTAATTGATTGTACATTTTCTTGTTTAACGCGAAACTTTTAAAGTTTTGAGTGTTTTTTTTTAATTGATTGTATATTTTATGTGAACTTGACAAGCGTCAGACTTGCTTTGATCGCTTATTATTTTAGTGCTTAATATGTTTTAAAAAATTGCATGCTTTCTTGTTTAACGCGAAACTTTTACAGTTTTTGTTTTTATAGTATAAATTTATGCATAATGATTGAACAGACTGGTTGCATGGGGTTTTCGTGGTTTCCCTCATGTGTCACGTAAATGCGGACCAGTTTTTTCAAGTCATTTTTGTATTTTATGTGAGAAGTCCTCCACGAAGGCATAAAATAAAGTTGAATGTAAATGAACACAAATAAATAAAACTGAAAACAAGCATGTTACAGGGAGGGAGACACAAATGCACAAATTCAATAAATATTTAAATAGGAATTTAACTGAATATACACACATCTATATAAACACATGCTACACACATTATAATTTTGAAATTAAAAGAACATAAATAAAGTAGAAATATACATATAAAGAACATGCAACAGGGAGGGAAACACGTATGTAAAATGTAAGGCTACTTTCACAGCACATACTCGGGATTTCATAGCTGCACTTGCACTCATTCAATAAATATTTAAATAGAAATTAAATTGAATACACACACATCTATATGAACACATTAATTGTTAGAAGGAGTTACATTAATTGTTAGTATTATTGGAGTTAAATTAATTGTTACATTAATTGTTAGTATTATTGGAGTTAAATTAATTGTTACATTAATTATTATTGGAATTGGTTACATAAGTATTATTGGAGTTACATTAATTGTTAGTATTATTGGAGTTACATTAATTGTTAGAAGGATTGTTAGAAGGAGGGAAACGCATATGTGATATGTAAGGCTACTATCACAGATTTTCGGGATTTCACACATGCAATAAATCAATAAATATTTCAATAGAAATTTAATCAAACACAAAAAACACATCTATATACATGCTCTCTCTCTCTCTCACTCACTCACTCTCTCTCTCTCTCTATCTATCTATCTATCTATCTGTCTATCTATCTATCTAACTCTATCTACCTATCTATCTGTGTCTGTCTATCTATCTGTCTATCTATCTATCTAACTCTATCTATCTATCTATCTATCTATCTGTCTGTCTCTCTCTATCTGTCTGTCTATCTATATAACTCTATCTATCTGTCTGTCTAACTCTAGCTATCTATCTGTCTGTCTGTCTATCTATCTATCTATCTATCTGTCTGTCTAACTATCTATCTATCTATGTATCTGTCTGTCTATCTATCTATCTATCTGTCTGTCTATCTAACTCTATCTATCTATCTGTCTGTCTATCTCTCTCTCTCTATATATATATATATATGTCTATCTATCTATCTGTCTATCTATCTATCTAACTCTATCTACCTATCTATCTGTGTCTGTCTATCTATCTGTCTGTCTGTCTATCTATCTATCTAACTCTATCTATCTATCTATCTGTCTGACTCTCTCTATCTGTCTGTCTATCTATATAACTCTATCTATCTATCTATCTATCTGTCTGTCTAACTCTAGCTATCTATCTGTCTGTCTGTCTATCTATCTATCTATCTGTCTGTCTAACTATCTATCTATCTATGTATCTGTCTGTCTATCTAACTCTATCTACCTATCTGTCTGTTTATCTCTCTCTCTCTCTATATATATATATATATATGTCTGTCTATCTATCTATCTATCTAACTCTATCTATCTGTCTATCTATCTATCTAACTCTATCTATCTGTCTATCTATCTATCTGTCTGTCTGTCTATCTATCTATCTCTATCTATCTATCTACCTATCTATCTATCTGTCTATCTATCTATCTATCTATCTATCTATCTATTTTTATTCGAACTTGTGAAAACTACTGAATATGCATATGTTGTAATTTTCGCTCTCACAAGTTTTATTATCATTATATATACATATTTGTATGTATATATTATGATCTAGTTGATGAAAAAACTGTAAGGAACATTTGGAGAATCCTATTCTAATGATTACATGTTATGCAAAGTTCAATCTATGTTAAAACAACAAATTGCACTCGAAAAAAAAAACCCTACATATTACAGAAGGACAACTGCACAGCAAACTCAAAATAGGTAGGCGAAAAGTCGTTGGACAGGTCCATTGAGACTGTAATTGGCTTTCCTAGTATGAAATGTAAGTAAAAGTTTGAAATTAATTATTTTATTTATTATTAACGATGTCTCAAATGATCTGTCCCTTTTCCCAACATGGCCTGCGCGTCAGAAAACACAGAAGTGAACTTAAAAAGTTAGAAAACAGTATTTTAGATTATAAACAGTATTTTAAGGGACTAGCCCGTAAGCGCAAAAAATAAAAACTTTATTCTATTGAAAAAAGAAAAAAAAAAGAAGAGAATGAGGGGTCCCGTAAAGACCAAAAAGCTGAGCATTCGTGATGAAAATGAATGAACAAAAGAGCCACATACCTGCGTCCTTACACGTTTGGTTTCCAAAATTAAATTGAGCGAAAACGTGTTAAAAGGTTGCCAGAAAGTAACGAAGTCGCCTTAGGAGTGCTACCAGAATTTAAAAACAGTCACGTGGAAGCGCCATTGAAATGAAAAAGGAATTTGAAATATGTATGTATTTAAAATAAAGTAAGTAAAAATATACATACATAAGAATATTACTGTAATGAACTGTTAGTTATGAAAAAGAAAATGATACTCAAAAGAAGTGTTAGGTGTTAAACAAAAATTATAAGCAAAAAACTGTGATGAAACCTAATCAGGTATGTAACGAAAATTTAAATTAAAAAAAATATGAACCGAAATGAATTATCCTAAAAAATATCCGATGGAATTCATTCATGTATGTTACGAAAATTTTAATTAAATAAAAAGAAATCTTACAGGGAAACTGGCGGCGCAGCGGTCGGATCGCTGAATATTGGTTTCATGAATTTGTAACATGCATAACAGACGTCCGTCCCTCATGCAGGTAGCCGCAGTATTACCTAAACAAAACAAAAAAATTAACGGGATTAAGAAATTGTGAGGTCTTATTAATGGCTAGACACCCAATAAAATAAAATGAAATCTTTAATTAATCAAAATACGGACATGGGAATAAATAACAGGAATCTCAGCGATGAGTAAAACGCGTACAAGAACATGTAAAAACAGAAGGCGAAAAATTCTCTTTTGCAGAAGAAAATGTGTGTGTGGGGGGGGGGAGTAGCCTCCCAAAATAAGAGAAGTAAATAAAGATAAGATACGTGGAAGTACAGGAACAGAGGCATAGAAATTAATATTTATTCAGTGCAAAATCTAGTAAATAAATGAACCTAAACTGTTGAGGTCAGTTTTAATCAACAGTTCGTGATCATTCATGGAAAACGTTCTTAAACTGACGTTTGGTCTTCTTCACAGAGTATGGAATGTACAGGGAGGAAATGAAAGAGTGTTAGAATGCAGTGTCCCTCTCTTTTTTAGTTAACAACTTCGATCTACATGTCATGCGGAAGCGAAAAGAAAATCGAATTGTTCACAGAATATCGAATGTACAGGGAGGAAATGAGTCTGACGCGCAGAACTGAACGACAATTCATTCAAAACACACAAGGAAACAAGTACGCAGGGTCGACAGAGGATGAGGAAATCATTAGAATTGACAATGGCATGGAAATGAATTCATAACAGGTTCGAAAAGAGTCAAAAAAAGGGCGTGAATTCGGTACCAAACGCCAGTAACGAAGCGCATTTCCATGCAGCTTTTATGTGCGTCACGCAGAAGTAAAGAATGAACACAGTGTCCCTTATCTGTTCAGGGTTTCTTTCAGATGCAAACATAGTGGAAAAAGAAGTAAATGAATGCAGTTTCTTTCTGAGAAAAAAAGGAATGAAAATAAAGTCTCTTCAAGGAAATAAACTTTTAAATAATTAGTGGAAAATGCTTACACCACCTTTGAAAGTGGAATGAAAAGTTGAAATATTTTATCAGATATTGTTCTAATTCAACGGTGAGAAAGCTATGAGAGTTACATCAAACTGTTAGTAAAGCTGAACTGTTGAAAGGAATTGTTAGAAAAGCAAATTCAACAAATGTAAATCGAGTTGAATAAATGTGAATGTTCTTTCGGAAACTGTAACGGGAGCACTCAGAAAGAGTTGTGCTTGCTATAATTTTTGAAATGGAATCGAAATTTTTATGAGAATAAAGAGTTGTAGAAGCAGTGTATCACAAAACGTTTTGGAATTGCCGTAACTTGTTTTTGGAATATAGGGATCGTATAGACCGCAGTGCGGCGAAGCCGCAGTGAGGTGATGGCGATCAGTCGGTTTAGGCAAAGTCCCCGGTTTGTGTGTTTGGCCCCCCTCCTGGTGCGCGCCGAAGGCGCGCACATAGTCTCCCCGCAGGAGCCAAACACGCTAACCGGGGACTTTGCCTAAAAAAAGGAATGAAAATAGTATAGTTCCGGTTTTTGACACTAGGTGGCGCCACGACATACCAAGGAAATCCCAGAGGAGCAGCTATTACGCCTCCCAACAACAATCTTTATTCCTTTTTGGATCTTCTTGCGTGTTATCTGCTGTTTGACGTCGCTCCTGTGGTGTTGCTGTTAGTAAGTATTCTAGTAAGTATTTTTTCAATACTTTCTTGCCTACTTAGTGCCCTGTATTAGTGATATTAGGTCTGCTAATATGTCTTCAGTTACAGGTGAGTCTCCCGACCACATTGTAGACGTACCCCCACGTCCTACGAAGAGAATGGTGAAGAGAGAAGTGCCCCCGGACGGAAACCGAGCATGGCTATTTGTGTTTATAGCCTACCTCCTGTCGGTTGTAGTTTCGGGGCTTCCTCCGTGCTTTGGCCCAATAAAGGCTGCAATTACGGAGGAGTTTCCAGACACTTCGCAGAGTACCCTTGGCCAATTTCCATCTTTGGTCAGTAACTTGAGTCTTTTGCTGTCACCCATAGCTACTGTTGTGGTACTGAAATGTGGTCCTCGTTTGAGTCTTTTTCTAGGAGGACTTTTTTCTGTAATTGGACTAGGTTTAAGTTGTTTTGCTAAATGTGCTGGCTTCCTAGTTTTCAGTTACGGAGTTGTGGTCGGGATCGGTTCCAGTTTAATAGTTGCAAGTTTGCTCTCCCAAATTGCAGCTTTGTTTACCTCCCGCAAGCCTTTAGCTTTTGCCTTGTATATGTGCGGAGAGTGTACGGGGGCATTTGTGCTTCCTTTTTTAATCGATTTTCTTTTAGGTGAGTACGGGTGGCGCATGGTATTTTTTGTTTTATGTGTTTTGAATGTGCCCACCTGTTTGGCTGCTGCTGCGTTCGAGAGGCCCGAATTTTATTTTGTCGAAATTTCCGAGGAAGTGGAAATTAAGAATCCTACGGAAGAAGAAAGGCCAGAAATGGTTGTTCCTATTCCCGAGGTTCCAATTTCAAGCTCCTTGAAATTATGGCATAATATCAGGGACTCAACAGGGTTGACGCTCCTGAAGAAATGGGAGTTGTGGTTGATGTTGGTGGCTATTGCTTCTCACGGATTTGGCAGTGCAGGCTTGAAGTCCATTTTTGAGAATGGCCTGAAGGAACACGAGTTCCCGATAGGACATACGTACTGCTTCTTGATGACGGTGTTTGTTCGATTCACATACGGCTTGTTTAGTGGGCAGTCTCGGATTCCAAGGAACTTGGAATACTTCCTATCGTCCTTGGCCAATGTTGGTGGCGCTATTTTAATGCTGGGCGTAGGTTGCGAGACAGTGGCTCACTATTTGGTCGTTTTGTGTCTAATGGCTATCGGCAATGGGATTTGGGGAGTTCTGACACCCGTCGTTATCGGCGAGAACGTAGGTTCTATCCCCAAAGCTTTCGCTTGGATCAAATGTATCCGGGGAATTCTGGCTCTCCTCTTCCCATTGTTGAAAGACCATGTGAAGGAAGACCGTGGTCAAGAGGTGGTGGACGCGATGTGTGCTGCGCTGGCAAGTTCGGCGGCAATAGTTTCACTTCTCTTTTTTCTGTTTAAGACATTGGGGAAGTGTTACCGATCAGCAACCGCAACTTCCACCCGATTGTAAATTTTTTTGTAATTTAGTATGTAATTTTCTTAAAGTGTTTTCATGTGTAATTTCTTGTATATATGTATATTTTGACGCTTAACTAATTTAGTTATCAGCGTATTTTTTTAATTGATTGTACATTTTCTTGTTTAACGCGAAACTTTTAAAGTTTTGAGTGTTTTTTTTTAATTGATTGTATATTTTATGTGAACTTGACAAGCGTCAGACTTGCTTTGATCGCTTATTATTTTAGTGCTTAATATGTTTTAAAAAATTGCATGCTTTCTTGTTTAACGCGAAACTTTTACAGTTTTTGTTTTTATAGTATAAATTTATGCATAATGATTGAACAGACTGGTTGCATGGGGTTTTCGTGGTTTCCCTCATGTGTCACGTAAATGCGGACCAGTTTTTTCAAGTCATTTTTGTATTTTATGTGAGAAGTCCTCCACGAAGGCATAAAATAAAGTTGAATGTAAATGAACACAAATAAATAAAACTGAAAACAAGCATGTTACAGGGAGGGAGACACAAATGCACAAATTCAATAAATATTTAAATAGGAATTTAACTGAATATACACACATCTATATAAACACATGCTACACACATTATAATTTTGAAATTAAAAGAACATAAATAAAGTAGAAATATACATATAAAGAACATGCAACAGGGAGGGAAACACGTATGTAAAATGTAAGGCTACTTTCACAGCACATACTCGGGATTTCATAGCTGCACTTGCACTCATTCAATAAATATTTAAATAGAAATTAAATTGAATACACACACATCTATATGAACACATTAATTGTTAGAAGGAGTTACATTAATTGTTAGTATTATTGGAGTTAAATTAATTGTTACATTAATTGTTAGTATTATTGGAGTTACATTAATTGTTACATTAATTGTTAGTATTATTGGAGTTACATTAATTGTTAGAAGGATTGTTAGAAGGAGGGAAACGCATATGTGATATGTAAGGCTACTATCACAGATTTTCGGGATTTCACACATGCAATAAATCAATAAATATTTCAATAGAAATTTAATCAAACACAAAAAACACATCTATATACATGCTCTCTCTCTCTCTCACTCACTCACTCTCTCTCTCCCTCACTCACTCACTCTCTCTCTCTCTCTCTATCTATCTATCTATCTATCTGTCTATCTATCTATCTAACTCTATCTATCTATCTGTCTGTCTCTCTCTATCTATCTGTCTGTCTATCTATATAACTCTATCTATCTATCTGTCTGTCTAACTCTAGCTATCTATCTGTCTGTCTGTCTATCTATCTATCTGTCTGTCTAACTATCTATCTATCTATGTATCTGTCTGTCTATCTATCTATCTATCTGTCTGTCTATCTAACTCTATCTATCTATCTGTCTGTCTATCTAACTCTATCTATCTATCTGTCTGTCTATCTCTCTCTCTCTCTATATATATATATATATATATATATGTCTGTCTATCTATCTATCTATCTATCTAACTCTATCTATCTGTCTATCTATCTATCTAACTCTATCTATCTGTCTATCTATCTGTCTGTCTGTCTGTCTATCTATCTATCTCTATCTATCTATCTACCTATCTATCTATCTGTCTATTTATCTATCTATCTATCTATTTTTATTCGAACTTGTGAAAACTACTGAATATGCATATGTTGTAATTTTCGCTCTCACAACTTTTCTTATCATTATATATACATATTTGTATGTATATATTATGATCTAGTTGATGAAAAAACTGTAAGGAACATTTGGAGAATCCTATTCTAATGATTACATGTTATGCAAAGTTCAATCTATGTTAAAACAACAAATTGCACTCGAAAAAAAAAACCCTACATATTACAGAAGGACAACTGCACAGCAAACTCAAAATAGGTAGGCGAAAAGTCGTTGGACAGGTCCATTGAGACTGTAATTGGCTTTCCTAGTATGAAATGTAAGTAAAAGTTTGAAATTAATTATTTTATTTATTATTAACGATGTCTCAAATGATCTGTCCCTTTTCCCAACATGGCCTGCGCGTCAGAAAACACAGAAGTGAACTTAAAAAGTTAGAAAACAGTATTTTAGATTATAAACAGTATTTTAAGGGACTAGCCCGTAAGCGCAAAAAATAAAAACTTTATTCTATTGAAAAAAGAAAAAAAAAGAAGAGAATGAGGGGTCCCGTAAAGACCAAAAAGCTGAGCATTCGTGATGAAAATGAATGAACAAAAGAGCCACATACCTGCGTCCTTACACGTTTGGTTTCCAAAATTAAATTGAGCGAAAACGTGTTAAAAGGTTGCCAGAAAGTAACGAAGTCGCCTTAGGAGTGCTACCAGAATTTAAAAACAGTCACGTGGAAGCGCCATTGAAATGAAAAAGGAATTTGAAATATGTATGTATTTAAAATAAAGTAAGTAAAAATATACATACATAAGAATATTACTGTAATGAACTGTTAGTTATGAAAAAGAAAATGATACTCAAAAGAAGTGTTAGGTGTTAAACAAAAATTATAAGCAAAAAACTGTGATGAAACCTAATCAGGTATGTAACGAAAATTTAAATTAAAAAAAATATGAACCGAAATGAATTATCCTAAAAAATATCCGATGGAATTCATTCATGTATGTTACGAAAATTTTAATTAAATAAAAAGAAATCTTACAGGGAAACTGGCGGCGCAGCGGTCGGATCGCTGAATATTGGTTTCATGAATTTGTAACATGCATAACAGACGTCCGTCCCTCATGCAGGTAGCCGCAGTATTACCTAAACAAAACAAAAAAATTAACGGGATTAAGAAATTGTGAGGTCTTATTAATGGCTAGACACCCAATAAAATAAAATGAAATCTTTAATTAATCAAAATACGGACATGGGAATAAATAACAGGAATCTCAGCGATGAGTAAAACGCGTACAAGAACATGTAAAAACAGAAGGCGAAAAATTCTCTTTTGCAGAAGAAAATGTGTGTGTGGGGGGGGGGGGGAGTAGCCTCCCAAAATAAGAGAAGTAAATAAAGATAAGATACGTGGAAGTACAGGAACAGAGGCATAGAAATTAATATTTATTCAGTGCAAAATCTAGTAAATAAATGAACCTAAACTGTTGAGGTCAGTTTTAATCAACAGTTCGTGATCATTCATGGAAAACTTTCTTAAACTGACGTTTGGTCTTCTTCACAGAGTATGGAATGTACAGGGAGGAAATGAAAGAGTGTTAGAATGCAGTGTCCCTCTCTTTTTTAGTTAACAACTTCGATCTACATGTCATGCGGAAGCGAAAAGAAAATCGAATTGTTCACAGAATATCGAATGTACAGGGAGGAAATGAGTCTGACGCGCAGAACTGAACGACAATTCATTCAAAACACACAAGGAAACAAGTACGCAGGGTCGACAGAGGATGAGGAAATCATTAGAATTGACAATGGCATGGAAATGAATTCATAACAGGTTCGAAAAGAGTCAAAAAAAGGGCGTGAATTCGGTACCAAACGCCAGTAACGAAGCGCATTTCCATGCAGCTTTTATGTGCGTCACGCAGAAGTAAAGAATGAACACAGTGTCCCTTATCTGTTCAGGGTTTCTTTCAGATGCAAACATAGTGAAAAAGAAGTAAATGAATGCAGTTTCTTTCTGAGAAAAAAATGAATGAAAATAAAGTCTCTTCAAGGAAATAAACTTTTAAATAATTAGTGGAAAATGCTTACACCACCTTTGAAAGTGGAATGAAAAGTTGAAATATTTTATCAGATATTGTTCTAATTCAACGGTGAGAAAGCTATGAGAGTTACATCAAACTGTTAGTAAAGCTGAACTGTTGAAAGGAATTGTTAGAAAAGCAAATTCAACAAATGTAAATCGAGTTGAATAAATGTGAATGTTCTTTCGGAAACTGTAACGGGAGCACTCAGAAAGAGTTGTGCTTGCTATAATTTTTGAAATGGAATCGAAATTTTTATGAGAATAAAGAGTTGTAGAAGCAGTGTATCACAAAACGTTTTGGAATTGCCGTAACTTGTTTTTGGAATATAGGGATCGCATAGACCGCAGTGCGGCGAAGCCGCAGTGAGGTGATGGCGATCAGTCGGTTTAGGCAAAGTCCCCGGTTTGTGTGTTTGGCCCCCCTCCTGGTGCACGCCGAAGGCGCGCACATAGTCTCCCCGCAGGGGCCAAACACGCTAACCGGGGACTTTGCCTAAAAAAAGGAATGAAAATAGTATAGTTCCGTTTTCTGACACTAGGTGGCGCCACGACATACCAAGGAAATCCCAGAGGAGCAGCTATTACGCCTCCCAACAACAATCTTTATTCCTTTTTGGATCTTCCTGCGTGTTGGCTGCTGTTTGACGTCGCTCCTGTGGTGTTGCTGTTAGTAAGTATTCTAGTAAGTATTTTTTCAATACTTTCTTGCCTACTTAGTGCCCTGTATTAGTGATATTATGTCTGCTAATATGTCTTCAGTTACAGGTGAGTCTCCCGACCACATTGTAGACGTACCCCCACGTCCTACGAAGAGAATGGTGAAGAGAGAAGTGCCCCCGGACGGAAACCGAGCATGGCTATTTGTGTTTATAGCCTACCTCCTGTCGGTTGTAGTTTCGGGGCTTCCTCCGTGCTTTGGCCCAATAAAGGCTGCAATTACGGAGGAGTTTCCAGACACTTCGCAGAGTACCCTTGGCCAATTTCCATCTTTGGTCAGTAACTTGAGTCTTTTGCTGTCACCCATAGCTACTGTTGTGGTACTGAAATGTGGTCCTCGTTTGAGTCTTTTTCTAGGAGGACTTTTTTCTGTAATTGGACTAGGTTTAAGTTGTTTTGCTAAATGTGCTGGCTTCCTAGTTTTCAGTTACGGAGTTGTGGTCGGGATCGGTTCCAGTTTAATAGTTGCAAGTTTGCTCTCCCAAATTGCAGCTTTGTTTACCTCCCGCAAGCCTTTAGCTTTTGCCTTGTATATGTGCGGAGAGTGTACGGGGGCATTTGTGCTTCCTTTTTTAATCGATTTTCTTTTAGGTGAGTACGGGTGGCGCATGGTATTTTTTGTTTTATGTGTTTTGAATGTGCCCACCTGTTTGGCTGCTGCTGCGTTCGAGAGGCCCGAATTTTATTTTGTCGAAATTTCCGAGGAAGTGGAAATTAAGAATCCTACGGAAGAAGAAAGGCCAGAAATGGTTGTTCCTATTCCCGAGGTTCCAATTTCAAGCTCCTTGAAATTATGGCATAATATCAGGGACTCAACAGGGTTGACGCTCCTGAAGAAATGGGAGTTGTGGTTGATGTTGGTGGCTATTGCTTCTCACGGATTTGGCAGTGCAGGCTTGAAGTCCATTTTTGAGAATGGCCTGAAGGAACACGAGTTCCCGATAGGACATACGTACTGCTTCTTGATGACGGTGTTTGTTCGATTCACATACGGCTTGTTTAGTGGGCAGTCTCGGATTCCAAGGAACTTGGAATACTTCCTATCGTCCTTGGCCAATGTTGGTGGCGCTATTTTAATGCTGGGCGTAGGTTGCGAGACAGTGGCTCACTATTTGGTCGTTTTGTGTCTAATGGCTATCGGCAATGGGATTTGGGGAGTTCTGACACCCGTCGTTATCGGCGAGAACGTAGGTTCTATCCCCAAAGCTTTCGCTTGGATCAAATGTATCCGGGGAATTCTGGCTCTCCTCTTCCCATTGTTGAAAGACCATGTGAAGGAAGACCGTGGTCAAGAGGTGGTGGACGCGATGTGTGCTGCGCTGGCAAGTTCGGCGGCAATAGTTTCACTTCTCTTTTTTCTGTTTAAGACATTGGGGAAGTGTTACCGATCAGCAACCGCAACTTCCACCCGATTGTAAATTTTTTTGTAATTTAGTATGTAATTTTCTTAAAGTGTTTTCATGTGTAATTTCTTGTATATATGTATATTTTGACGCTTAACTAATTTAGTTATCAGCGTATTTTTTTAATTGATTGTACATTTTCTTGTTTAACGCGAAACTTTTAAAGTTTTGAGTGTTTTTTTTTAATTGATTGTATATTTTATGTGAACTTGACAAGCGTCAGACTTGCTTTGATCGCTTATTATTTTAGTGCTTAATATGTTTTAAAAAATTGCATGCTTTCTTGTTTAACGCGAAACTTTTAAAGTTTTCAGTTTTTGTTTTTATAGTATAAATTTATGCATAATGATTGAACAGACTGGTTGCATGGGGTTTTCGTGGTTTCCCTCATGTGTCACGTAAATGCGGACCAGTTTTTTCAAGTCATTTTTGTATTTTATGTGAGAAGTCCTCCACGAAGGCATAAAATAAAGTTGAATGTAAATGAACACAAATAAATAAAACTGAAAACAAGCATGTTACAGGGAGGGAGACACAAATGCACAAATTCAATAAATATTTAAATAGGAATTTAACTGAATATACACACATCTATACAAACACATCCTACACACATTATAATTTTGAAATTAAAAGAATATAAATAAAGTAGAAATATACATATAAAGAACATGCAACAGGGAGGGAAACACGTATGTAAAATGTAAGGCTACTTTCACAGCACATACTCGGGATTTCATAGCTGCACTTGCACTCATTCAATAAATATTTAAATAGAAATTAAATTGAATACACACACATCTATATGAACACATTAATTGTTAGAAGGAGTTACATTAATTGTTAGTATTATTGGAGTTAAATTAATTGTTACATTAATTCTTAGTATTATTGGAGTTAAATTAATTGTTACATTAATTGTTAGTATTATTGGAGTTACATTAATTGTTACATTAATTGTTAGTATTATTGGAGTTACATTAATTGTTAGAAGGATTGTTAGAAGGAGGGAAACGCATATGTGATATGTAAGGCTACTATCACAGATTTTCGGGATTTCACACATGCAATAAATCAATAAATATTTCAATAGAAATTTAATCAAACACAAAAAACACATCTATATACATGCTCTCTCTCTCTCTCTCTCTCTCTCACTCACTCACTCTCTCTCTCTCTCTCTATCTATCTATCTATCTATCTATCTATCTATCTATCTAACTCTATCTACCTATCTATCTGTGTCTGTCTATCTATCTGTCTGTCTGTCTATCTATCTATCTAACTCTATCTATCTATCTATCTATCTGTCTGTCTCTCTCTATCTGTCTGTCTATCTATATAACTCTATCTATCTATCTATCTATCTGTCTGTCTAACTCTAGCTATCTATCTGTCTGTCTGTCTGTCTATCTATCTATCTATCTATCTATCTGTCTGTCTAACTATCTATCTATCTATCTGTCTGTCTATCTAACTCTATCTACCTATCTGTCTGTTTATCTCTCTCTCTCTCTCTCTCTCTCTCTCTCTATATATATATATATATATATATATATGTCTGTCTATCTATCTATCTATCTAACTCTATCTATCTGTCTATCTATCTATCTAACTCTATCTATCTGTCTATCTATCTATCTGTCTGTCTGTCTATCTATCTATCTCTATCTATCTATCTACCTATCTATCTATCTGTCTATCTATCTATCTATCTATCTATCTATCTATTTTTATTCGAACTTGTGAAAACTACTGAATATGCATATGTTGTAATTTTCGCTCTCACAACTTTTCTTATCATTATATATACATATTTGTATGTATATATTATGATCTAGTTGATGAAAAAACTGTAAGGAACATTTGGAGAATCCTATTCTAGAGATTACATGTTATGCAAAGTTCAAACTATGTTAAAACAACAAATTGCACTCGAAAAAAAAAACCCTACATATTACAGAAGGACAACTGCACAGCAACTCAAAATAGGTAGGCGAAAAAATCGTTGGACAGGCCTTGTGAAAACTACTGAATATGCATATGTTGTAATTTTCGCTCTCACAACTTTCCTTATCATAATATATACATATTTGTATGTATATATTATGATCTAGTTGATGAAAAAACTGTAAGGAACATTTGGAGAATCCTATTCTAGAGATTACATGTTATGCAAAGTTCAATCTATGTTAAAACAACAAATTGCACTCGAAAAAAAGAAACCCTACATATTACAGAAGGACAACTGCACAGCAAACTCAAAATAGGTAGGCGAAAAAATCGTTGGACAGGTCCATTGAGACTGTAATTGGCTTTCCTAGTATGAAATGTAAGTAAAAGTTTGAAATTAATTATTTTTATTTATTATTAACGATGTCTCAAATGATCTGTCCCTTTTCCCAACATGGCCTGCGCGTCAGAAAACACAGAAGTGAACTTAAAACGTTAGAAAACAGTATTTTAGATTATAAACAGTATTTTAAGGGACTAGCCCGTAAGCGCAAAAAATAAAAACTTTATTCTATTGAAAAAAGAAAAAAAAAGAAGAGAATGAGGGGTCCCGTAAAGACCAAAAAGCTGAGCATTCGTGATGAAAATGAATGAACAAAAGAGCCACATACCTGCGTCCTTACACGTTTGGTTTCCAAAATTAAATTGAGCGAAAACGTGTTAAAAGGTTGCCAGAAAGTAACGAAGTCGCCTTAGGAGTGCTACCAGAATTAAAAAACAGTCACGTGGAAGCGCCATTGAAATGAAAAAGGAATTTGAAATATGTATGTATTTAAAATAAAGTAAATAAAAATATACATACATAAAAATATTACTGTAATGAACTGTTAGTTATGAAAAAGAAAATGATACTCAAAAGAAGTGTTAGGTGTTAAACAAAAATTATAAGCAAAAAACTGTGATGAAACCTAATCAGGTATGTAACGAAAATTTAAATTAAAAAAAATATGAACCGAAATGAATTATCCTAAAAAATATCCGATGGAATTCATTCATGTATGTTACGAAAATTTTAATTAAATAAAAAGAAATCTTACAGGGAAACTGGCGGCGCAGCGGTCGGATCGCTGAATATTGGTTTCATGAATTTGTAACATGCATAACAGACGTCCGTCCCTCATGCAGGTAGCCGCAGTATTACCTAAACAAAACAAAAAAATTAACGGGATTAAGAAATTGTGAGGTCTTATTAATGGCTAGACACCCAATAAAATAAAATGAAATCTTTAATTAATCAAAATACGGACATGGGAATAAATAACAGGAATCTCAGCGATGAGTAAAACGCGTACAAGAACATGTAGAAACAGAAGGCGAAAAATTCTCTTTTGCAGAAGAAAATGTGTGTGTGTGGGGGGGGGAGTAGCCTCCCAAAATAAGAGAAGTAAATAAAGATAAGATACGTGGAAGTACAGGAACAGAGGCATAGAAATTAATATTTATTCAGTGCAAAATCTAGTAAATAAATGAACCTAAACTGTTGAGGTCAGTTTTAATCAACAGTTCGTGATCATTCATGGAAAACGTTCTTAAACTGACGTTTGGTCTTCTTCACAGAGTATGGAATGTACAGGGAGGAAATGAAAGAGTGTTAGAATGCAGTGTCCCTCTCTTTTTTAGTTAACAACTTCGATCTACATGTCATGCGGAAGCGAAAAGAAAATCGAATTGTTCACAGAATATCGAATGTACAGGGAGGAAATGAGTCTGACGCGCAGAACTGAACGACAATTCATTCAAAACACACAAGGAAACAAGTACGCAGGGTCGACAGAGGATGAGGAAATCATTAGAATTGACAATGGCATGGAAATGAATTCATAACAGGTTCGAAAAGAGTCAAAAAAAGGGCGTGAATTCGGTACCAAACGCCAGTAACGAAGCGCATTTCCATGCAGCTTTTATGTGCGTCACGCAGAAGTAAAGAATGAACACAGTGTCCCTTATCTGTTCAGGGTTTCTTTCAGATGCAAACATAGTGAAAAAGAAGTAAATGAATGCAGTTTCTTTCTGAGAAAAAAATGAATGAAAATAAAGTCTCTTCAAGGAAATAAACTTTTAAATAATTAGTGGAAAATGCTTACACCACCTTTGAAAGTGGAATGAAAAGTTGAAATATTTTATCAGATATTGTTCTAATTCAACGGTGAGAAAGCTATGAGAGTTACATCAAACTGTTAGTAAAGCTGAACTGTTGAAAGGAATTGTTAGAAAAGCAAATTCAACAAATGTAAATCGAGTTGAATAAATGTGAATGTTCTTTCGGAAACTGTAACGGGAGCACTCAGAAAGAGTTGTGCTTGCTATAATTTTTGAAATGGAATCGAAATTTTTATGAGAATAAAGAGTTGTAGAAGCAGTGTATCACAAAACGTTTTGGAATTGCCGTAACTTGTTTTTGGAATATAGGGATCGCATAGACCGCAGTGCGGCGAAGCCGCAGTGAGGTGATGGCGATCAGTCGGTTTAGGCAAAGTCCCCGGTTTGTGTGTTTGGCCCCCCTCCTGGTGCGCGCCGAAGGCGCGCACATAGTCTCCCCGCAGGAGCCAAACACGCTAACCGGGGACTTTGCCTAAAAAAAGGAATGAAAATAGTATAGTTCCGGTTTTTGACACTAGGTGGCGCCACGACATACCAAGGAAATCCCAGAGGAGCAGCTATTACGCCTCCCAACAACAATCTTTATTCCTTTTTGGATCTTCTTGCGTGT
>NC_140775.1:1838194-1845694 GCF_044657685.1 Stegodyphus dumicola
CAACAGTTCGTGATCATTCATGGAAAACTTTCTTAAACTGACGTTTGGTCTTCTTCACAGAGTATGGAATGTACAGGGAGGAAATGAAAGAGTGGTAGAATGCAGTGTCCCTCTCTTTTTTAGTTAACTACTTCGATCTACATGTCATGTGGAAGCGAAAAGAAAATCGAATTGTTCACAGAATATCGAATGTACAGGGAGGAAATGAGTCTGACGCGCAGAACTGAACGACAATTCATTCAAACCACACAAGGAAACAAGTACGCAGGGTCGACAGAGGATGAGGAAATCATTAGAATTGACAATGGCATGGAAATGAATTCATAACAGGTTCGAAAAGAGTCAAAAAAAGGGCGTGAATTCGGTACCAAACGCCAGTAACGAAGCGCATTTCAATGCAGCTTTTATGTGCGTCACGCAGAAGTAAAGAATGAACACAGTGTCCCTTATCTGTTCAGGGTTTCTTTCAGATGCAAACATAGTGGAAAAAGAAGTAAATGAATGCAGTTTCTTTCTGAGAAAAAAAGGAATGAAAATAAAGTCTGTTCAAGGAAATAAACTTTTAAATAATTAGTGGAAAATGCTTACACCACCTTTGAAAGTGGAATGAAAAGTTGAAATATTTTATCAGATATTGTTCCAATTCAACGGTGAGAAAGCTATGAGAGTTACATCAAACTGTTAGTAAAGCTGAACTGTTGAAAGGAATTGTTAGAAAAGCAAATTCAACAAATGTAAATCGAGTTGAATAAATGTGAATGTTCTTTCGGAAACTGTAACGGGAGCACTCAGAAAGAGTTGTGCTTGCTATAATTTTTGAAATGGAATCGAAATTTTTATGAGAATAAAGAGTTGTAGAAGCAGTGTATCACAAAACGTTTTGGAATTGCCGTAACTTGTTTTTGGAATATAGGGATCGCATAGACCGCAGTGCGGCGAAGCCGCAGTGAGGTGATGGCGATCAGTCGGTTTAGGCAAAGTCCCGGGTTTGTGTGTTTGGCCCCCCTCCTGGTGCGCGCCGAAGGCGCGCACATAGTCTCCCCGCAGGGGCCAAACACGCTAACCGGGGACTTTGCCTAAAAAAAGGAATGAAAATAGTATAGTTCCGTTTTTTGACACTAGGTGGCGCCACGATATACCAAGGAAATCCCAGAGGAGCAGCTATTACGCCTCCCAACAACAATCTTTATTCCTTTTTGGATCTTCCTGCGTGTTGGCTGCTGTTTGACGTCGCTCCTGTGGTGTTGCTGTTAGTAAGTATTCTAGTAAGTATTTTTTCAATACTTTCTTGCCTACTTAGTGCCCTGTATTAGTGATATTATGTCTGCTAATCTGTCTTCAGTTACAGGTGAGTCTCCCGACCACATTGTAGACGTACCCCCACGTCCTACGAAGAGAATGGTGAAGAGAGAAGTGCCCCCGGACGGAAACCGAGCATGGCTATTTGTGTTTATAGCCTACCTCCCGTCGGTTGTAGTTTCGGGGCTTCCTCCGTGCTTTGGCCCAATAAAGGCTGCTATTACGGAGGAGTTTCCAGACACTTCGCAGAGTACCCTTGGCCAATTTCCATCTTTGGTCAGTAACTTGAGTCTTTTGCTGTCACCCATAGCTACTCTTGTGGTACTGAAATGTGGTCCTCGTTTGGGTCTTTTTTTAGGAGGACTTTTTTCTGTAATTGGACTAGGTTTAAGTTGTTTTGCTAAATGTGCTGGCTTCCTAGTTTTCAGTTACGGAGTTGTGGTCGGGATCGGTTCCAGTTTAATAGTTGCAAGTTTGCTCTCCCAAATTGCAGCTTTGTTTACCTCCCGCAAGCCTTTAGCTTTTGCCTTGTATATGTGCGGAGAGTGTACGGGGGCATTTGTGCTTCCTTTTTTAATAGATTTTCTTTTAGGTGATTACGGGTGGCGCATGGTATTTTTTGTTTTATGTGTTTTGAATGTGCCCACCTGTTTGGCTGCTGCTGCGTTCGAGAGGCCCGAATTTTATTTTGTCGAAATTTCCGAGGAAGTGGAAATTAAGAATCCTACGGAAGAAGAAAGGCCAGAAATCGTTGTTCCTATTCCCGAGGTTCCAATTTCAAGCTCCTTAAAATTATGGCATAATATCAGGGACTCAACAGGGTTGACGCTCCTGAAGAAATGGGAGTTGTGGTTGATGTTGGTGGCTATTGCTTCTCACGGATTTGGCAGTGGAGGCTTGAAGTCCATTTTTGAGAATGGCCTGAAGGAACACGAGTTCCCGATAGGACATACGTACTGCTTCTTGATGACGGTGTTTGTTCGATTCACATACGGCTTGTTTAGTGGGCAGTCTCGGATTCCAAGGAACTTGGAATACTTCCTATCGTCCTTGGCCAATGTTGGTGGCGCTATCTTAATGCTGGGCGTAGGTTGCGAGACAGTGGCTCACTATCTGGTCGTTTTGTGTCTAATGGCTATCGGCAATGGGATTTGGGGAGTTCTGACACCCGTCGTTATCGGCGAGAACGTAGGTTCTATCCCCAAAGCTTTCGCTTGGATCAAATGTATCCGGGGAATTCTGGCTCTCCTCTTCCCATTGTTGAAAGACCATGTGAAGGAAGACCGTGGTCAAGAGGTGGTGGACGCGATGAGTGCTGCGCTGGCAAGTTCGGCGGCAATAGTTTCACTTCTCTTTTTTCTGTTTAAGACATTGGGGAAGTGTTACCGATCAGCAACCGCAACTTCCACCCGATTGTAAATTTTTTTGTAATTTAGTATGTAATTTTCTTAAAGTGTTTTCATGTGTAATTTCTTGTATATATGTATATTTTGACGCTTAACTAATTTAGTTATCAGCGTATTTTTTTAATTGATTGTACATTTTCTTGTTTAACGCGAAACTTTTAAAATTTTGAGTGTTTTTTTTAATTGATTGTATATTTTATGTGAACTTGACAAGCGTCAGACTTGCTTTGATCGCTTATTATTTTAGTGCTTAATATGTTTTAAAAAATTGCATGCTTTCTTGTTTAACGCGAAACTTTTAAAGTTTTCAGTTTTTGTTTTTATAGTATAAATTTATGCATAATGATTGAACAGACTGTTTGCATGGGGTTTTCGTGGTTTCCCTCATGTGTCACGTAAATGCGGACCAGTTTTTTCAAGTCATTTTTGTATTTTATGTGAGAAGTCCTCCACGAAGGCATAAAATAAAGTTGAATGTAAATGAACACAAATAAATAAAACTGAAAACAAGCATGTTACAGGGAGGGAGACACAAATGCACAAATTCAAAAAATATTTAAATAGGAATTTAACTGAATATACACACATCTATATAAACACATGCTACACACATTATAATTTTGAAATTAAAAGAACATAAATAAAGTAGAAATATACATATAAAGAACATGCAACAGGGAGGGAAACACGTATGTAAAATGTAAGGCTACTTTCACAGCACATACTCGGGATTTCATAGCTGCACTTGCACTCATTCAATAAATATTTAAATAGAAATTAAATTGAATACACACACATCTATATGAACACATTAATTGTTAGAAGGAGTTACATTAATTGTTAGTATTATTGGAGTTAAATTAAATGTTACATTAATTGTTAGTATTATTGGAGTTAAATTAATTGTTAGTATTATTGGAGTTACATTAATTGTTAGTATTATTGGAGTTACATTAATTGTTAGAAGGATTGTTAGAAGGAGGGAAACGCATATGTGATATGTAAGGCTACTATCACAGATTTTCGGGATTTCACACATGCAATAAATCAATAAATATTTCAATAGAAATTTAATCAAACACAAAAAATACATCTATATACATGCTCTCTCTCTCTCTCTATCTATCTATCTATCTATCTATCTATCTGTCTATCTATCTATCTAACTCTATCTACCTATCTATCTGTCTCTCTCTATCTATCTGTCTGTCTATCTATATAACTCTATCTATCTATCTATCTATCTATCTGTCTGTCTAACTCTAGCTATCTATCTGTCTGTCTGTCTATCTATCTATCTGTCTGTCTAACTATCTATCTATCTATGTATCTGTCTGTCTATCTATCTATCTATCTATCTGTCTGTCTATCTAACTCTATCTATCTATCTGTCTGTCTATCTCGCTCTCTCTCTCTCTCTATATATATATATATGTCTGTCTATCTATCTATCTATCTAACTCTATCTATCTGTCTATCTATCTATCTAACTCTATCTATCTGTCTATCTATCTATCTGTCTGTCTGTCTATCTATCTATCTCTATCTATCTATCTACCTATCTATCTATCTGTCTATCTATCTATCTATCTATCTATTTTTATTCGAACTTGTGAAAACTACTGAATATGCATATGTTGTAATTTTCGCTCTCACAACTTTTCTTATCATTATATATACATATTTGTATGTATATATTATGATCTAGTTGATGAAAAAACTGTAAGGAACATTTGGAGAATCCTATTCTAGAGATTACATGTTATGCAAAGTTCAATCTATGTTAAAACAACAAATTGCACTCGAAAAAAAAAACCCTACATATTACAGAAGGACAACTGCACAGCAAACTCAAAATAGGTAGGCGAAAAAATCGTTGGACAGGTCCATTGAGACTGTAATTGGCTTTCCTAGTATGAAATGTAAGTAAAAGTTTGAAATTAATTATTTTTATTTATTATTAACGATGTCTCAAATGATCTGTCCCTTTTCCCAACATGGCCTGCGCGTCAGAAAACACAGAAGTGAACTTAAAAAGTTAGAAAACAGTATTTTAGATTATAAACAGTATTTTAAGGGACTAGCCCGTAAGCGCAAAAAATAAAAACTTTATTTTATTGAAAAAAGAAAAAAAAAGAAGAGAATGAGGGGTCCCGTAAAGACCAAAAAGCTGAGCATCCGTGATGAAAATGAATGAACAAAAGAGCCACATACCTGCGTCCTTACACGTTTGGTTTCCAAAATTAAATTGAGCGAAAACGTGTTAAAAGGTTGCCAGAAAGTAACGAAGTCGCCTTAGGAGTGCTACCAGAATTAAAAAACAGTCACGTGGAAGCGCCATTGAAATGAAAAAGGAATTTGAAATATGTATGTATTTAAAATAAAGTAAGTAAAAATATACATACATAAGAATATTACTGTAATGAACTGTTAGTTAAGAAAAAGAAAATGATACTCAAAAGAAGTGTTAGGTGTTAAACAAAAATTATAAGCAAAAAACTGTGATGAAACCTAATCAGGTATGTAACGAAAATTTAAATTAAAAAAAAATATGAACCGAAATGAATTATCCTAAAAAATATCCGATGGAATTCATTCATGTATGTTACGAAAATTTTAATTAAATAAAAAGAAATCTTACAGGGAAACTGGCGGCGCAGCGGTCGGATCGCTGAATATTGGTTTCATGAATTTGTAACATGCATAACAGACGTCCGTCCCTCATGCAGGTAGCCGCAGTATTACCTAAACAAAACAAAAAAATTAACGGGATTAAGAAATTGTGAGGTCTTATTAATGGCTAGACACCCAATAAAATAAAATGAAATCTTTAATTAATCAAAATACGGACATGGGAATAAATAACAGGAATCTCAGCGATGAGTAAAACGCGTACAAGAACATGTAAAAACAGAAAGCGAAAAATTCTCTTTTGCAGAAGAAAATGTGTGTGTGTGGGGGGGGGGGAGAGTAGCCTCACAAAATAAGAGAAGTAAATAAAGATAAGATACGTGGAAGTACAGGAACAGAGGCATAGAAATTAATATTTATTCAGTGCAAAATCTAGTAAATAAATGAACCTAAACTGTTGAGGTCAGTTTTAATCAACAGTTCGTGATCATTCATGGAAAACTTTCTTAAACTGACGTTTGGTCTTCTTCACAGAGTATGGAATGTACAGGGAGGAAATGAAAGAGTGGTAGAATGCAGTGTCCCTCTCTTTTTTAGTTAACTACTTCGATCTACATGTCATGTGGAAGCGAAAAGAAAATCGAATTGTTCACAGAATATCGAATGTACAGGGAGGAAATGAGTCTGACGCGCAGAACTGAACGACAATTCATTCAAAACACACAAGGAAACAAGTACGCAGGGTCGACAGAGGATGAGGAAATCATTAGAATTGACAATGGCATGGAAATGAATTCATAACAGGTTCGAAAAGAGTCAAAAAAAGGGCGTGAATTCGGTACCAAACGCCAGTAACGAAGCGCATTTCAATGCAGCTTTTATGTGCGTCACGCAGAAGTAAAGAATGAACACAGTGTCCCTTATCTGTTCAGGGTTTCTTTCAGATGCAAACATAGTGGAAAAAGAAGTAAATGAATGCAGTTTCTTTCTGAGAAAAAAAGGAATGAAAATAAAGTCTGTTCAAGGAAATAAACTTTTAAATAATTAGTGGAAAATGCTTACACCACCTTTGAATGTGGAATGAAAAGTTGAAATATTTTATCAGATATTGTTCCAATTCAACGGTGAGAAAGCTATGAGAGTTACATCAAACTGTTAGTAAAGCTGAACTGTTGAAAGGAATTGTTAGAAAAGCAAATTCAACAAATGTAAATCGAGTTGAATAAATGTGAATGTTCTTTCGGAAACTGTAACGGGAGCACTCAGAAAGAGTTGTGCTTGCTATAATTTTTGAAATGGAATCGAAATTTTTATGAGAATAAAGAGTTGTAGAAGCAATGTATCACAAAACGTTTTGGAATTGCCGTAACTTGTTTTTTGAATATAGGGATCGCATAGACCGCAGTGCGGCGAAGCCGCAGTGAGGTGATGGCGATCAGTCGGTTTAGGCAAAGTCCCCGGTTTGTGTGTTTGGCTCCCCGCAGGGGCCAAACACGCTAACCGGGGACTTTGCCTAAAAAAAGGAATGAAAATAGTATAGTTCCGTTTTTTGACACTAGGTGGCGCCACGACATACCAAGGAAATCCCAGAGGAGCAGCTATTACGCCTCCCAACAACAATCTTAATTCCTTTTTAGAACTTCCTGCGTGTTGGCTGCTGTTTGACGTCGCTCCTGTGGTGTTGCTGTTAGTAAGTATTCTAGTAAGTATTTTTTCAATACTTTCTTGCCTACTTAGTGCCCTGTATTAGTGATATTATGTCTGCTAATATGTCTTCAGTTACAGGTGAGTCTCCCGACCACATTGTAGACGTACCCCCACGTCCTACGAAGAGAATGGTGAAGAGAGAAGTGCCCCCGGACGGAAACCGAGCATGGCTATTTGTGTTTATAGCCTACCTCCCGTCGGTTGTAGTTTCGGGGCTTCCTCCGTGCTTTGGCCCAATAAAGGCTGCTATTACGGAGGAGTTTCCAGACACTTCGCAGAGTACCCTTGGCCAATTTCCATCTTTGGTCAGTAACTTGAGTCTTTTGCTGTCACCCATAGCTACTCTTGTGGTACTGAAATGTGGTCCTCGTTTGAGTCTTTTTCTAGGAGGACTTTTTTCTGTAATTGGACTAGGTTTAAGTTGTTTTGCTAAATGTGCTGGCTTCCTAGTTTTCAG